>NW_008686449.1:115522-132396 GCF_000695815.1 Acanthisitta chloris
TTCCTGTGACATTATAGGCTCATGGAAGATGTAAATAGTGGCACATATTGTGGAAAATGCCCTTCCAGAAATTTGTGTAAATTAAATGCTCAGACTATTAAATCTGGTGCCACAGACACAAACTTACTTTCATATAGTGTTTTCCAGTGGTTTGCAATTTAAAAAGAATTATGTAACTCACTGAGGATGTTCTAGCAGTAACTTTTATGCCCCTGAATGCTGTTTGTTTGTTTTTTAGTTTGTGAAATAACAGATAAATCAGAAGCTGGTTTATGCAAGTGCACCTCAAAAGAATTTTAAGCACAGCCTTACACAAAATATTGCAATACTAAAAGTATGTCACAATCAAAATACCTTCTTGATTGAAATGTATTGAGTGTTATTGCATGAGTGGTTCACCTTCAGATGATTTAGTAGTTAAAAACCCAAAAGTGCAGAATAATTTAAAATTGCACCAGCTGTATCTGAATATCAGGTTGCCCTGATCTGGACAAAAGCTTTAATTTAAAAAAAATATTTCATTTGTGATAACTTGATGGAACTATATTAACCCATGATATCATGTACTATCTTCCTCATCCCACTCACAAATGTCTCAGCTTTTTATTTCACATCTAACCTTTTCTCAGATCCTTGTATTAAATGTCAAATCCTTTGGGAGCTAAATGTTCCACCCTCACATTTTTTTCTTCTACACATTTCAATTAATAAATAAAACACAGAACAGCATTTTTTCAGTACTCCCTGTAGTTTTATACAATTGATTACAAGTGCTAATCACACAAATGGTGCTGAGTTTTTTGCAGGACTTTGGTGCCTCAGGATCTAAGATCAAGCTATAGCACTTAACTTTCTAACCTGCTTTTGATGAGCCTGTAATTAAAGAAATACTTTTCCTTTATTCTCCTGCATTCTTCCCTCATTATGAAAGGATGATTTCTAAATCTGACATGAAATATCTTAAGGGTTCAGATAAGAAGTCCATTTGTCCAGCAACATGTTCCTGACAGAGGTTAGTAAGGTATACCTCCTGTAATGAAAAGTTTGGAATAACCTGCCATAAGAGATATTACTTTCCTGCCTCAGGCAATTTGTGTTATGCCCTGAGGCATGAAAGTTTAAATTTCTTACTTATATCCTTTCTAATGTAACTGAATGTTCTCATTATCTATACAAATGTTTAGTGTTCAACAGCAAGAAATGAAAAGTTTCAGTTTGTAAAAAGCAAACAACTGAGTAAAGTCTGAAAGTTTTAGCTTTAACTTCTGTTTACTTGCGCTATCCCCTATATTGTAGTTGGGAGCAATTATTTCTTTGCCAGCTGCTTTTGTCTGTGGGATGCTTGACCCATAGTATATACCTGAAAAATCTTGTAAATGGAAATGTTTTTCTTTCAGTTCTCTTACTCTAAGGAGGAAAAACATTACCATCAGAAAACACTGAGACAGGTATTAATGTTGGTGGATTTTATAATAATATATGTGTCATTGATAAAGATTACAAAGACTCAGGTGGCAGATTGCTCTATGCACACAAGGTTTGTGACTATAATCAAAATCCTAATGTTTAGGATGCTTGAACCCTGAAAACACTGTTAATAGGCTGCCCAGGGAAGTCTTTGAATCACCATCCCTGGAGGTATTGTACATGTGGCACTCAGGGATATATTTCAGTGGTGGATTTGGCAGTGCTGGGTTAGCAGTTGGACTTGATGATCTCAGAGACCTTTTCCAACCTATCTGATTATGTGATCCTGTTATCTATGCCTCCTAGATACCCTGCAAAGTGCACAGGAAGACTCATTCTCTGAAGCGCCAGAGTAAAAACAGGAGTGGGCTGAAAAGGGAAATATTTAATCATTGTACTTAAGCTTATGAGGCAAGACTGAATCCAGACCCGCAACCTACTGTAGTGATACATCAGTTCCAGGAAGGGCTGTTTACTGGAAACCAGTGCCTGGGACCATATCCTGTGTTTCATTTTAAAACAGATCTTGAGAGAAAGGTGCTGAAAGTGATTTTATTCCATGATAGCTGAATGTCTGGTATATTCACCTACAAAACAGAAACATTCAGGCTCATGGCTTTCCTCAGGCTGAAGAGCTGACACCAACTGGATAATCTTCTACAAAGAAATGACTGAACAGGGAGATGAGGGTAGTGCCAGTTTAGGGACTCTCTAAACACAGACACAGAGCCTAGTTTATGAAGTAGGCATAATTTATTCTGCCCTGAGTGCAAGGTGGTAGTTTTCTACAGGTCAAGTACACCAATTCTCTAAACTTTACATTAAATATGTATTTTAGCAAACAAACAAATCACAGTTCATTGGCTACAGGTTACCTAGTTCTCTTATTCATTACTATTCTACTTTCTATTGGTTAAATTATTCTTTCACTTTTCATGCTGATTAGTCTGCAAGCTCAATTTTTCTCTTCTTTTGAGTGGGTGGGTTTCTTGAATTGGTGGTCCATGAGTGGTTGCAATCTTCAACTGCTACACTCAGGAGGCCATGAACTGGCACTGATCCCTTGTATTGCAAAAGGCACAGGGACTTGTGGTGCCATCCTGGGACAAGAGACACAGCAGGTGACAAGTGACAGCAAAGTGTCACAGCAGGAGCCCAGGACACAACAGAAAGACCCCAGATTATATGCTAAAAGCCCAGGGTAGTCCCTTTGAAGATATCAGACCTCTTTGACCGATAAGGCAAGACCCTGTTTTGCAGTGCCCTTCCAATTTTCTGTAAACCCCTGGGTAGATTTTTAACTATTTCTGACTCTTGCAATGTCAGCATCAAGGATTGCATTCTGTACATAGAAATAATATTCAGGGAAATACATAAAACCATGACGAACAAAGTGCAGAGGAATGTAGAAATATCTTTTGCCCCAGAGCTCTCTTTGACGGATCAGGCATAGACCTTTGGAAAAAATATCCATGATGGGAAATAAATTTCTGTAAATACCTGACAGAATCTATAATAGCATTACTTAATGCCTAGTAGTGAGGTCAACTGATTCTTAAGGCTTTATTTTCAGTTAAAATAAGGTTGTTAAGTCTTCAAAGGAAAAGAATAATCATGTCTAAAAATAGAAGCATGGTGAAGCTTGAAATAGAGAAATTCTCAAATACTGACAAAAATTATTACTAAGAAGGCAACTTCCACTTTTGGGCTTTAAACAGGTGCTTTGGATTTTATTTCAGCAATTATCAAAATGTTTTTTGCTCCTGTCAGAAGTCTGGAGTGACTGAGGGTGAATGGAAAATCCATACCATGATCTTTCAAGTACTTCATGAAAATCATGTGTGTTAAGGGTATTATCTTCTCACACTGTTTTAATAATATTAAAAAGGTATCCTCTGTGCCTGAATTTTAGAGATAAAAATAATATCTCATGTCTCATCTTTTTCTTTGCCCTTTTTATAAATCATCTATATCAGGTATTAGTTGACATAAAGTGTTGAGGAAACAGCAGATCAATACTCTCTAACAATAAACCCATGTTTTCTCTCCTGAAATACAGCAATAATTGCCTCTTGGAGATGGTTCTTCCCTACAGCAGAAAGGACCTCAGTGTGTACAGTAGGATGTAGAATATAAATGACTTTTTAGGATTACTTAATGTAGAAGGAATACCAAATCCTCCACAGAACTTCTAAGTTCAGATTCACTTACGAAAATTCAGCCATTTAACTGAGTCTGTACTCATATTACCCTTCTTAAAATAATTTTAAAGACATGTCCCTTCAGAACATGCTGCAGGACTTATGTGAGTGGAATCACTCTCTGAAGGTACTACTCTCTTTTCAGTGACTCTAAAGGAGCCTATGGTTTCCTCAGTTAAATTCCAAACATTTAATTCTGGAATTTTTTCATATGATTTAACACTTTACTCAATAGACTGCTATAAAACAAACACATTAAGCCCTCCCCCCTAGAAAAGCCCAAAACCATAGGTGCATTTAGCTTGCACAGAGGAGGAATGCAAGTGTTATTAATAAAAGACTTCCTCTGCCTACTGCTGTCTCTGACCTCCTTTGCATATTCCTGTGAACAGTGAGTGTATCCACAGTTTCCCTCACTGGCAGTGCTAGCAAAAACCTTGGAGGAAAAACTGTAATGGTTTGGAAGCCTTTGCAATATTGCTTAAAAAATCAGTAAATATACTGTAGAAAGATGCAATGTTTACCACATCATGCACTCATACAAGGAAGAGATAGAAGAAAGCTGTGGCCAAGGGAGCAATTCTGCAAGTTTCCAGCAGAACTTGGTGAAACAGAGTGCCTGTTTGCCCCCAGGATTGTTGAAATGCCTGTACCTAAGTAAAAGATCAGGATCCTTCCTTCCCCATTAGTGCTATAAGGTGGAGAGATCACCGTGATTGTTGAGGTCATCTCCCTGAAGTAAATGCAGTATGAAATGTCTGTGTCTTGGAATTCCTGATTTTTTATATAACGTTTTAAAAAACTTAACATGTGTTGCCTAGTTGATATCCAAAACATGAATACATCCTTTCAGAATGGAAATATAAATATATACGTAATTTAAATTAGCATATAGATTTGAACTCTAATTATAGACAACAAAGCTTAAAATTATAGATGATTAATTAAGAAAGCATACATTTAGCACTGCTGCTGCTCCAGTTCTTTAAACATCAGTCAATTAAGGTAATCGAAGACACCAAACAGATGAGCAATGCTTATTTACAATAATCTGCCCTTAAGACTACAAATTGCACAGATGAAAAGTGTCTATATGAATAAAACCAATGATTTACCAACGGAAAAATTACACTGTGACATTACAACCAAAATTCATGTGCCTTATGGAAAGCTTAGCATATTGCAAGAGCTGACAATGCCTGAACAGGAGTAGGGTAATTTCCTTAATTAATGTAGATATTTACTATTCTATTTAGAGAGAAAAAGGTGCAATGATAGAAAAGACAAGCTTTCTTTACTGACACAAGGAAAATACAGCCATTTATGACAAGTCATGATATATCTGTTGACCTACTTTCAGTATTTAGCTTTAGAAGATTTCAGCGTTGCAGAATTATTAGCGATTCTGCTATGCGTATTCAAGAAATCATTATATTTCATAGCCACAACATATAAAACAGGCAAGAACGATTGCTTGTTTTCTGAACTTCATTTAAAAACTCCTAAGTCTGTGTCCCCCAGGGAGATACACAATAGAAATATCATGTATTTAGCTCATGTTTAACATTATCGGAAAGAAGTGGTACTATAAAATCAGTAATACCTAAATAAATCATCTGATCATCTACTAATTTACTGAACATGATGACTGTCTTGCCTTATTATGTTGAAATGTTTCACGCAGGATAACTTCAGTACTGGAAGCAGGGCCTGGTGTGTAGCATGTCTGATTTAATGGAAGTATGTTGAAAACGTAAAAAACTTTTAAGCTTCCTGCAATCTTAAGCACAGCTACTTCTGCTTGCAAAACTCTATAAATAAATAAAAATCCTCACTGCTTCTTTTTGAAGTTTGGTCATGACCTGCAGAAGGTTAGTTATTGCCTGGCTGCAGACAGCTCCCGAGCTCCGTGCCCTTGTTCTCACCCAGCAGCACCCCCTCACCCAGCCCCAGTAACATAATAACAGGTCAAAAGGAGAACAGCTTTCCTCCCAGAATAGTTGAAGGCCATGTGCCAGAGTGGAGCTATTTCACTGCCTCATCCCTTGTCTTTTCTTCCTGCTGTCTCCTCATTACCCACTTACATCTTCTCAGTTTGTCTTTTCCATTTACCATAACTCTTCTATAATCTTATGAGTCTGTAACCTCTGGCAATACTTAGCTATATCTAGCATTCAAATTAGAAGCAAAGTGTTAACATTTTGTGCTTTTTCATATTTTGGGGTTATTTTTTTTGTACTTAACAGTGATTTTGAAAATTATGTTTTGGCTATTGTCTTCACTACCAAATCTGTGTTCTTACAGGGACCGCTGTGCACAGAAAGCCTAACAAGAAAGTCTTGACTTAAACTTTACCATGGAAGTTTGAAAATGACAGGACAGACCCCATAGTTATTTTAATCCCATCTTCAATGAATACTCATTTCTTCCCCTCCACCCTGCTCTCATAAGACTCTACCTGGAGTACTGTGTCCAGTCCCTCGGTCCTCAGTAGAGGAATGACATGGAACTGTTGGAACAGATCCAGAGTAGGGCACAAAAATGACCAGAGGATGGGACACTTGTCATATGAGGAAAGGCTGAGAGAGCTGGGGTTGTTCAAACAGGAAAAGAGAAAGCTCTGGGGAGACCTAACTGTGGCTTCTCAGTACTTGAAGTGGGCCTATGAGAAAGATGGGGATAAACGTTTTAGCAGGACCTTTCGTGATAGGACGAGAAGTAACAGTTTTAAACTTAAAGTGTTGATTCACTCTAGGTATAAGGAAGACTTTTTTTGTAGTGAGGGTGGCGAGACACTGGAACAGAATGCCCAGAGATATGAAATATGCCCCATCCCTGGAAACAATCAAGGTCAGTTTGGATGGGACTCTGAGTAACTCGATGCAGTTGAAGAGGCTCCTGTTTGTTGCAGGTGGGTTGGACTAGATGACCTTAAAAGGTCCCTTCCAAGACAAACTATTCCATTATCCTGTGATTTGCAAAAACAGCCTAACAATCTGCTTTAGGTATGAATAGGATGTTGATGATCCTTGAGGGTCACTTCAAACTCAGGATATTCTGAGGTATGATTTTAAATTTGGATATTGCAGCTTTGATTATAAGAGACCCACAATTTCAGTGAAATAACAGCTGAAAGGGTTGTGTGAATAAAAATTATGTAGTGCAATTTAAACATAGGAAAAGATGGTCTTCTCTTCTTGCCTCTAACTCTCAGAAAAATTTGTCTTGATAATTCTCAGATCTTTCACCCTGAAGCAACTATGTTGTCTGGTGTCATTTTTAACTCTCCACATGACAAAGTTGAAAGAAACAACTTCACAGATACTCACTGGGAATACAAGCACAACTCGCATGATCAATTATGTAAACATGCTGACAGCCACATAGTCTTAAGTCTAACATAAGAAGATTTTTATCCTTGGCTCAGAATGGCATATGGACATTACTTGTAAAAATGCATTTCTAATATGAGTTTTCTGAAAACTACAGACAGGTACTTCTCATGAAATGTTTAGTTTGTTCAGGTTTATTACTTAATTTGAGACAGATTTTCAAATCCTTAAAGGTTTTCAGCAATTACATTTTTCCCAAGGGTTTGCTGTGAAATATATAGAACTATGTATTTAGCAAACTCTGTTTTAAATTAGCTGTGAGAGTTTGCATATATGAAATGCTACAACCCCACTAACTTGTATGTATATAATTTGGCTGACAAAATGATGGGAGTCATTTAACAAGTAGTGTTTATTTTTGTCCAATGGGAACTGCCTTGTTTTTAATCACATAATTAATATAGTAGACACACAATTTTAACAATAAATGTAATCATATACTAATAATTGAGTTTATTCTTCTGCAAAAGAGTGCAGTGGTTTATTTCAATTAAAAATGTAGAGAGGAAGGATTGCAAACTAGAAATTAAGATATTGTCTTCAATCAGATCTGAAGGGTCTTAATGGGAGAGAAAACCTCAGGAGACTGTGAAATACTAGCATCTCAGTCTGTAATGTTCAGTCAACATTTGATAGCTCTTGTTTCTGAATTTTCATAGCAAGTTTTTAAACTGAGGTAATTCCTGCATTTTTAAACGGAATATGTGGTTTTGATTTTCACCACGGGCAATTGCTATTGAATATCATTGAAATCAGCAGGTTTTCATGTTCAGGCAAGTGCTTGACTAAGCAGTGTATCTAGACAAATATTATTTTCTTATATTCTGCTCCACATATTGCATCTATTATAAATGTATTGAAATTTATTTCAGAAATTACATTAAGTATTAGTTTTATTTACTTGTAAAATCATCCTTTTATAACATGTTAATGTTTCATTAGCTAGAGCCCACCCCTTTATAAAACCTGTGGAGAAAAACAATAGTTCACTCTAGAAGAATTAATGGTCTCACAGAAAAATGCACTTCAAATTTATTTGCTAAAAATCTTGGGAGAAAAATTTGATTCAGACTAAGGCTTTTGTTTCAGGTGCCAGTACAAGATGGACTTGCCAGCTCATTAATTTTATACTATGGCCTTTCTCCTGGGTAGTGCACTGCGGTATATCAACATATCAAATACATCATTTGGTATTAGGTTCCTTCATTTGTCATATTTTTCATATTCCTACTGTGACCATCACTTTTCAAGACAGAAGCATATCTCAGGTATAAAAGGAAAGCAATTTTAAATCCCACCACTTGGAAAAAAAAGTATGTGAGAAATCATCAGGGAAAAAAAAAAAAGAGAGAGTAATGAACAGATATCCAAATTTCTCATCTTCTTTTCATTTGGACATACTTTACAGAAGTTAATGCACCTTCTATTCCAGTGGATCTCAGAAATCTCATGATAATCTTGATAGAATGTAAATACCTGGACAGATTAACTGCAAAGAGACAAATATTCCATGTATGGTAAAAGTTATTTCTAATAAGTGAATGAGCCAAGTGAAAATTGCTGAGGAATGTTGTAAAGGAAAATTTATTTCATATGAAATTCTATCTTGATAACTCTGTTGTAATAGAAAGAAACAGCAGTGGGTATAGTAACTCACAATAGTAACAGAGAAGCATGTACAGCAGATGAAGGTATTGTAACTGTAAATCAAGTACAAAGAGAAAGTGACAGGAAGTATATGGAAAAAGAAATTGACTTTCTGGACTTTTGCCATGCAAAAAGACTAGAGAGTGCATTACATAAAACTGAAAGATTCTCTGTAATAGCAGTCACAGTATTAGAGTATTGATCTTGACTAAGTATGTTATATAACGTTTATGCTGTTTTTAAGGTTTATTCATATTCATTTTGTATTGTTTGAATTTAAACTGAGTTTTACATTATGATATGTGACATTTCAAGATGATAGTAAAGGAAAAACAGATTTCAGATACTGAAATGGAATCTAAGAGAATAATATTTAGATAAATATCATGAACAAGTTTTACTAGTATTCAGGACTGTAATATTAAGTGCACAACAGCTAAATTAATAAGTAAGATTTTTGTATTTGGTCTTCAGTTCTGAAGTACCTTTTCTTGTGAATTGAATCAATAAGAACAGGTTACTACACAAGCTTAGAGAACAGTATATAAGTCTTTCCTTTGCTCAGAACAAACAAACACAGACACTAAAGCGATCAATAGATAAACCATTCTGGAGCCATTTTTCCATTGATAAATTCAGAAAAATAATTTAGGAGAAAACATAGGTTTAAAATTTTGAAATTTGGATTATTCAAAAATAATTAAAAAGAAAGTGGAATAAATGGATAATTATAATATTATTTGAACAAATTAATTTTGATGGATTTTTTTCTGTGCTCTGGTTTCCCAAAGATTATTGTGGTGACAACTCACAGGGAAGCAACTATTGCTAGCTTCACATAGCATTCCAGTTAATAATTATCAGAAGATTTAAATTAATTATGGCCTGGAGAAATTGTATTTAACAGATTATGTCCCATTTAACAAGATTTGATTTAAACTAGAGAGGTAAAAAGCATAGGATCTAATTCAGGGTCCTGTAGAAAGTGGTATGACATTGTGGTGGATTGACCCTGGCTGGGTGCCAGGTGCCCACTGAAACCACTCTACCACTCTCCTCTTCAAGTGGACAGATGAGGGAACATATAGCCAAAAGTTCAGGAGTAAAGAGAAGGATCAGGAGAGATCACTCACTGATCACCATCACGAGCAAAATAGACTGAACTTGGGGATATTAACTGAATTTATTATCAACAAAATCACAGCAGGATAATGAGAAGTAAAATAAAACTTAAAAACACCTCTGCCCCACACCACCCTCCTTCCCAAGCTCTATCTTCTCCCCCCTCAGCAGGGGGACAGTGAATGGGGCTTATGATCAGTTCATCAGGGGTGGTTTCTGCAGCTGCTTAGGGAGAGGAGTTCTTCCTCTGTTCCAGTGTACAGTCCCTCCCATGGAGACAATTCTCCACAAACTTCTCCAATGGGAGTCCTTCCATGAGAGACAGGTCTTAATGAAGTGCTAAATGTGGGTGACTTTACCACAGGGTGCAGTCCCTCAAAAACAGCCTGCTCCATTGTGGGTCCCCCACAGGGTCACAAGTCCTACCAGAAAACTTGCTCTAGCATGGGCTCCTCTCCCCGTGGGTCCACAGAAGCCTGCTCCAGCACAAACTTCCCATGGATTCACAGCCTTCTTTGGGGCATCTACCTGCTTTGACATGGGTCTTCTCATGAGCTGCAGGTGGATATCTGCACTCCCGTTGACCTCCACGGGCTGCAGAGGTACAGCTGCTTCACCTTGGTCTTCACCATGGGCTGCAGGGGAATCTCAACTCTGGCACCTAGATCACCTCCTTCCCCTCCTTCTCCACTGACCTTGGTGTCTGCTTATTTGTTCCTCTCACATATTCCCACCCCGCCCTTCTCTGGCCACAATTAGATCTGTGCAATAAGTGTTGTTCTTCTTTTTCTTAAATATGTTATCAAAGAGGTGTTAGTACCATCACTGATTGGTTTGGCCTTGGCCAGCCGTGGTCTGTTCTGGAGCAAATTAGCATTGGCTCTGACAGACATGGCAGAAGCTTCTAGCAGCTTCTCACATAAGCCACCCCTGTAGCACTCATGTTTCCCTCCCATGGAGACAATTCTCCACAAACTTCTCCAATGGGAGTCCTTCCATGAGAGACAGGTCTTAATGAAGTGCTAAATGTGGGTGACTTTACCACAGGGTGCAGTCCCTCAAAAACAGCCTGCTCCATTGTGGGTCCCCCACAGGGTCACAAGTCCTACCAGAAAACTTGCTCTAGCATGGGCTCCTCTCCCCGTGGGTCCACAGAAGCCTGCTCCAGCACAAACTTCCCATGGATTCACAGCCTTCTTTGGGGCATCTACCTGCTTTGACATGGGTCTTCTCATGAGCTGCAGGTGGATATCTGCACTCCCGTTGACCTCCACGGGCTGCAGAGGTACAGCTGCTTCACCTTGGTCTTCACCATGGGCTGCAGGGGAATCTCAACTCTGGCACCTAGATCACCTCCTTCCCCTCCTTCCCTTCTCCACTTGGTGTCTGCTTATTTGTTCCTCTCACATATTCCCACCCCGCCCTTCTCTGGCCACAATTAGATCTGTGCAATAAGTGTTGTTCTTCTTTTTCTTAAATATGTTATCAAAGAGGTGTTAGTACCATCACTGATTGGTTTGGCCTTGGCCAGCCGTGGTCTGTTCTGGAGCAAATTAGCATTGGCTCTGACAGACATGGCAGAAGCTTCTATTATTTGTTCCTCTCACATATTCCCACCCCGCCCTTCTCTGGCCACAATTAGATCTGTGCAATAAGTGTTGTTCTTCTTTTTCTTAAATATGTTATCAAAGAGGTGTTAGTACCATCACTGATTGGTTTGGCCTTGGCCAGCCGTGGTCTGTTCTGGAGCAAATTAGCATTGGCTCTGACAGACATGGCAGAAGCTTCTAGCAGCTTCTCACAGAAGCCACCCCTGTAGCACTCATGTTACCTAAACTTGACCACACAAACTCAATACAGACAGAAAAAAAGTAAAGTAAAGCAAAATAAAATGTTAAGACTTAAAGATAGCCTGGATTTGATAACACAGCCAAAGGATGCTGCAAATGTCCCTATGAAAGCAGATCAAAGGATTATATTTTTGTATATGAGATTATCCAGGCAAAGGAAAGAATGAAGGCCACACCTTCCATATAAAGGCCAAAACCCCTTTATCAATTGGGAATGCAGAAATTTCTGAAGAACACAGTTAATGAATACAGAAGCAAGTAACAAGTAGGAAGAACAACACCCCCCCCCCCCCAAAGTAATGGAAGAAGAGTGAGAAACTTTTATGCATTTTGTCTATATTTTCTTTTTTTTCATAGAGTTCAGTGAGAAGCTAACTGTTCAGCCACACTGGACTTTTGCTACTTTTACTCAATTGCTGCACACTTGACTGAGAAGAACAGGTTATTAGAGATTTGTGGTTCACTGCAGTATGGAAACCAAAAATGCAAATGGATAAGGCTGACACTGCACACACACAAATAATAAACCTGGTAATAATACCTGGCACCTTCACTAAACTCAGGGAACCAGACCCGAGGTATCAGTTGGTTAGAGTTGGAAATGATTCTCAATTCAGCTGGTCACACTTCATTTTTCTTTAGATGACGCAAGTTCATATCGTGAAAATTTGAAATGAAAGTGTTTGTGGAAGTCTGCCAAGAAGCATGAGTGTCATTATGGTCACTACTGTTTTGACTGGTTTATCTAAGTTTATTTGTAGTACATCATTCAAATAATTCAATCACCAATTTGGAAAGAAAATAATATGGCTATTCAATCAGTTTACGCTTTTCAATGTCTTAAAGCTTTTGAACTCCTTACACTCATATTTATCTTCTACTTATTTTACTTTAGTAATCTTCTTGTTAGATTTTTTTTGTTAGTTACAGTCCATAATTCTTACTTTCACACCACTGATCAGTTTGATCATGATGGTATTTCCCTCAGACTGGCACTGGTGAAAACTCTTCCTTTTTAAGAATTTTATTCTCACTGCTCCTAATTTTCAATCTCTCAGCTACTCACCTAGCATATTTGCTTTTCCACAAGTGTTCATTTTTTCTGTAGCCTTCAAAACAATTTTTTGAGTTTTCCAGGAATGCTAATAGCAATTCAACTTTTAGAAATAAAAATAATCACCCTTAAAAAAATAAAAATACAAACCATTGTTTCTGGTTTTTCCTCTTAGAATACCTTTGAATACTACTGCATTTTGAGATTTCATGTAAGAGAACATAATTAGTTACATGATGGATCTAACATGACATAGTTCATGTCAGTATTGATGTATCATAAAGTCAAATGCTGTAAAGTTGTAAGCCATGTAGTATGTGCAGCAAAGCAACCTGAGATTCAGAGCATAGTTGGAACACGATGGGTGATAAAAAAATCCATTGATGAATATCTTCCATAAACAAGGTAAACTGTGTCTTTAAGTGCATCTACTCTTCCAACTTAAGATTCTTTGTTTTAAATTTTATTTAATTTGGTACCATTTTTTTGCCTTCAACTTGTAAAAATGATTCAAGGAAAGTGCAACAGGTTTTGTTGGTTTTTTTAAAAGGTCAGTTGTCTTGTTTGACAGGTTTTGCCTTTAATGATTGGAATTAAATAGTGGCTAATTGGAATGTCATAAAATCATTTAAATTCTGAGAGTAAGAGAACAGACTGATTAGAAACACAGAATTTGAAATTGACTAGGTCAGAATTAAAAGGTCATAGAATGTTGTTAAATAGGACATTGACCTGTAAGTCAGTCTATATGCATATTGCTGAAATATAGAACACGCCAAGGATTTGAACAAGAAGTGTAAATTAACTGAAGAGTCAGTTGGATACATTTTTTAAGAAGGAATTAATTGGAGGGCAGACTGAGACTTTGGGGTTAAGAGAGGTCTTGTATGGATTGGTTTGATTTTCTTTCTAGATGAAAACAAATTAAGTGAAAAAATCCCAGCCTGAACGATAACAGGGTTTAAGACTCAGTATATTACATGGTTTCATGCCTTATGTATTCCTATGCTGTGGGCCTAATCAATCACAGTTTTACTGACAGAGTTGTAAGTGCCTCTAAAGCAAATCAGATACCATAGGTAGAATGGAAATTATTCAACATGACCAAGTAGTTTCTTTGAAAAATATGTATCCCTGGGCTACAAGTGCTCAAAATCAATGCTTAGTGCTCTATTATGGATGGCAGACAATATTGTGAGGCATATAAAAAATACTCATGATGCTAACTTCCTTTGTCACTGAAATGTCACTGGATTGTCAAAATGAGTAACTGAAAATGTATGTATTTAGTGCAAAAATCTCTCTATGGAGAAATGATACTTGGTATATTAAACAATTACATTCTTGTATGAATTAGCTTATTAAAAGAAAGAAATAATAAAAGAAATATTCATATGTGGAATTTTATGGGCTAAGAATTCTAATTAAAAAATAATTACTGAAATTTATTACAAGGTCTTATTCCTCATGGTCATGCCCATGAAATAAGGGTTCAGAAAAATAAAAGCCTAGTTCAGTTAGCGATATGCAAAAATTTGTAGTTAAACAATGCATTAGCAGAGTTATGGCCAAGAGGCCACTGTATGTGGAGTTTTCTTACAAACACAATGTCGAAAATGATTTCTATATGGTGACCCTGCAGACTGGAGTTCAGAGAAGTGGAACTGGAGGTTAATGAACAGGCAATATATCTGCATAAACAAATGGATGTACGTCTTGATTAACTGCATGTGGAAATAAATTTTTACCAACACATATTTTCTCATTCACAGTCAGACTCTACTAAAGAGTATATGCTGAAATTATTATTTTATTACTGTGAGTAAAGGGACTGTTCATATTGAGTCTTATCTGGAAGGATAGTAGTGCATAAAGCATGCATGTGTTTTTTCTTTTCCTTTGCAATACTCCAGGAATTTTTTTTCTGTTTAGACTGTATGAAGTCTAATAACACAGGCACAGAGAAGTTAGGGAAAATACCCAACTCTTTGGAAGTATCTGTGAACCCTTTTGTTCCCGAGCTCATTCTGCTACTACCAGTTAAATAACCATATTCAGATTATGACAGGGTACTTGTAATAGAACTGAAATGGCAGTAAGAGATGTATTCAGAATGTGTATACAATTTATTTTCCCAGGAAATCATACTTCATCCAATTGGAGACATTGTGAAAATACTTGTTCTGGGAGACACTATAAGATGGTGTTTAGTTGCTATTTGTAGGTGTGTAACCACCGATCACCCTTTTATTGAGAAGTTGTGTTCCTGTTAGTAGCATTACACAAATTTCTGAACAGAAGAAAATGTATGATCACTATAAGAGTTTGCACCATACTTTGAATGCTAGCTAGAATCTGTTCCTGAGTCATAATGTACTCACTGAGGCCTAGTCACCTAGCAGTGTTTTGCTTTGATTTGTGGAAAAGGATTACTGGAATGGTGTTTCTTTCCTCCTCTGTTCCAGGACTTATGTGAAAGCATTAGACATGAAAAAATACTGAAACCATGTCAATATTTCTCCCTGTATTGGGAATTTGACCTGCAAGATGTTGAACATTTCCTACTAGTGTTTATGGGGGATTTAGAGTTGGATGGTGAGTTAATATAAGAATAGACAAGTGCAATTAAATTCCAAATATAGAGAAGATTAAGAAAAATAAGAAAATTGCTCGTGCATTATTGCTTTTAGTTTGCTGCACTTCTCTTCCTCTAGAGCACTTTGCCATTCATTGGTCAGATAAAAGTGAAATGATAAATATAAGTATAAATTTTGCTTATCAAGGAAGTGTGCTAGAGCTCCTGTTTCCTCCTACAGTGTACCACTATAGCTCTCTCCTTACACTGAAATGTCACTGCCCTGTGGTACTGCTTTTAGAAATAGAACTGTGAGCTTGTAACTTTCCACATTTTTTACATTAATCATGTTAAAATATTTGCCTCATGGTGAGATTAAAATGCAAAAATGGTTATTAACGCAGTATTAATTTTAAAGTGAAAGGTATTTTCTTCAGTAGCTTTCTGAAAGCACTCCATTATGCAATGGAGATTTATTTAGAACACAAAAATGTGAGTCCACACTCTCACTGACATTCATGCATGGGAAGAAAAACATTTTACTGAGAATATGATTAAGGCATTAAGGTGATTTCCCTCTGAACATTGTTTCAGCCTATTCCAGCAGAACAGGAAATCATTCCTTTAGTTCTAGTGCTTGAATTCTATAGCATAAATCTGAATTAGAGAATCATATAATGATCTGAGTTGGAAGGGACCTTTAAAGACCTAGTTCAATCTCCCAACATCTTCCACTAGATCAGGCTTCTTGAAAAATCATCCAACCTGATCTTGAACACTTCCAACATCATCCAACCTGATCTTGAATACTTCCAAGGATGGGGCACCTACAGTTTCTCTGAGCAACCTATTTCAATGTCTCATCAACTTCATAATAAAGAATTTTCTCTGAGCAACCTGTTTCGATGTCTCATCAACTTCATAATAAAGAATATTGCTCCTTTTATAGTTTAATATCATTACCCTTTGTCCTGCTGTGACAGCCCCTGGTAAAATATCTCTCTCCATCTTTCTTATAAACTCCCTGTAAGTATTGAAAGGTCCCCTGCAGCCATCTCCAGGCTAAATAAGTCTTCAGTTCTTTAAGTATTGAAAGGTCCCCTACAGCCTTCTCCAGGCTAAATAAGTCTTCAGTTCTCAAGCTTATTTTTCTTATTATTTTTCTAAGTACCTGTGCTGCTTACAACAAATGTAACTCCTGGCACAGAAATTTAAAAAGCTCAGAAAGCTCAGTGGAAACGGCAGTGGGTGACCTGACATTTTTTCTGCATCAGATTATTTCACTGGTAATAGACTATTTTTCTTTAGTCTACTGTTCACCCAAACCCACAAAATTCATGGGGTCAGAATTTTGGACAGTACCAAGATGAAGGCAAATTTTGCAGTTTGTCTGCAGAAGACTTGGTTCCAAAACAGGAATCCTAGTGGTTTTCTTTGCAAATTATTTCAGATTTCTATCTAGTGAACATTAGATGTAAAATTCTGTAAAATTAACCAAAAGTCTTCTCTCATGCTTTCTTCCTTGCCTTCCTTTTCTACATACTTCAGTCTAAGGAGTCGGATTTT
>NW_008686449.1:132407-137916 GCF_000695815.1 Acanthisitta chloris
ATTCACCACCAGGACCTTTTCCTTTGTCTCCCTTGGTTTTCAGCTGCTGTGCAGCCTATCACCTAGAAAGTACCATTGAGTTGTCTCATCAGCAAGGGTTTCAACAGAGATTGGGTATGGTGTCTCCACTCTGCTCCACCCTCGTCACCTAGAAAGTACCATTGAGTTGCCTCATCAGCAAGGGTTTCAACAGAGCTTGGTTATGGTGTCTCCACTCTGCTCCACCCTCTGTTTAGTCCCCCTTAGATGGCATTGTGTGTGGGAGATCAGAAATGCTGACTGTGTTCCTTCCTGGGAGTAGCAATGGTGTTTTCTCTTATAACTTCCATATCATTATCTGTTTATCCTCAGCCATCTTTCCACAGTCCTGTATGCACACCAGCTCATGACATATTTTGGAACACTGGTAGCAAAACAGTCACTGTTCTGAGAGAAATTAGACTGGACTAATTTGAAATGAATAAGAGGACACCCATTCTGTCCCTTTCTTGTTATTTTATAAAAAAAAAAAAAAAAAGGATGGTCTATCCAGCTGGTTAGCTTATGAAAGAGGGAGATTATCAGTTTCAGATGAGTGGTAGAATTCAGTGGCTTCTGAAATGGTGCATGCAAATTCTGTTAAGTTGTTTGCCTAGTGAAATTGTAGAGAAGATGAAAGACATGTAGATATCAGAGTGGATTCCATTCTGACTGTGCCATGATAGTCTGTGTTTGCCACCTGGATCCTTCAAATGAAGCATCCTGAGGAAATCCAAATTTTTGACCAGATCTTTCAGAATCCTTCTTAAGTCTTTGTTTCTGTGCATGCCCTGATTTGTGGACAGGCCTTTTAGCTGCCCTTATTAGTAGATAACAGTATCTAGTTCCATTATATGAGAAAGAAGGTTTTTATCTTATTAGTTGTTCTCTGAAATACTTTGGCCTTTTTCAAATAAGTTAAATCAACTTCATAATGGCCCTAGCACTGTGCATGATGCCATGTTGATGGACCAATTTACAGACAGTTATCAACGTGTGACTCCATAGTCTTGAAACCTTTAAATGCAAAAATGATGGCAGTGTCCTGTGGATATCCTATTTACCACTGATTGCTTTGCTACAAAACACAGTGACCACACAGTCTGTCAAAAAAAACCTAAGGTCCAGAATTTGTACATCCCACAGGACAGAGTAGATTTGTAAAAATCCCTCATAGTGTCCACTGATAATGCATGACTTAGGCTGCCAACAAGTTTTGTTATCTTGGTATTGAAATGCGGCATTGCTGATGATATCACAAAGTATATCAACTTGGCTAGCAATACTTTGGTAAATTATGGTGCCAGCCACTGACTGAATTCAAAATTAGTTCTTGAACGGGAATATTATGCTGCTGTTGTCATAGTTTTATGGCTTCAAGATTTGGGCAGATTGCTATGTAAATGCCTCATTCATTTTCACCTATGCTCTTTCAGCACATACCTAGTGTCAAATGACAAAATATGATAGCTGTGCAGGTCTGTAAAAGCTCTGACACTGACACTCTAATTATCTCAGATGAGACAGCAGTCATATAGTTCATGTGCCTGAGGGGAACATCCCATTTTTTTGATAGAAAGACAAAGGTACAGAGCTGGGTGGCTGAAACATTGGGAAGATTATCTCAAGGATAATCTTAAAGCATGCAAAGTAAACATACTTAAAAGCAAATTTTTATGGCATCAACCTCTGTCATTCTAATGACCTCTAGGGACAACTTATTGGTACTCATACACTGAGCTGAAAAATCTTCAGCGTGGAGCAGGGAAAATAAGAACACAATTTAAAACATAAGATCAGAAAGAACACAATTTACAGATGCCTTCGGGCTGTCCCAGGTTTATCCTGTGACACATCCACAGGGTACTATGCCTTCCAACTGGCCTCACTCATGTTCTAGAATATATGAGTGATCTTTGGAAGGCTGGTGCAGATTTGATATGTTAATGGCAAGAGAAAGTTTGTTTCCCCTGCAACAGTATGAAATGGGATGTTCACATATCCTTCTTGGATGACTCCTGGCTGCTCCAGAGGGTTTATTGTCTGCTGTTTCTCTATTGCCTGCTTGATGTGAATATGAATGTGGGAAAGGCTGGATTTACTCCTGAAGCAGAATTCATATTAGTGAACTTCAGCAAGCAAGTGTTAATATCTAAAGAAATTTTACTGGAGTATTGTGTTATTCAAGAGCTTTTTACATTTGATGGCAGCACTAAAATGGAAATTTAAACTCTGTAAACCATAATAAGACAAATTATAAAATGCATAACTACAGCAGACTTTAATTAATATGAACTGCAGCGTTGCTTTCCATAGTTAGGAAAGATAAGTTGTTGCCTTTTCAAGCAGTAGAAATGTTCAAGTGCCCTACAAAATAATTACAATCTGAAGTGTTCTGCTAGGTTTCAACCAATGAGGAAAAAATAAAAATCAAAAGACATAAAGATTTCACCTTTCCTTGAATTTTTATCTCATATTATATTAAAGAAACTATAATTGCAGTTTAAATTATAAAAGCTACACTCTAGTTTCAGTGCAGCACCACTGAAATTATTAAACTTATTCATGTTAAAACAGAGAATAATTTGTTCAGCATAATCTGGTGTGAAGAAAATTATCTTATGACTTAAGGGAGTCATAACAGTTTCCCCAGCATGCACAAGAAACCAGGACATTACAACCTATAGTGGGACCTTAGAGATAGTTGAAAAACTCTACCCATCTGAAAGTTAAAATAGGAGAATGAAACATGTTCAGGTTAAGTGATGCTATTAATGCTACGACTTCAGTCTTTCTAAAGCATTAATGCATAACCATGTAGTTACTTATGCTTACATATCCCATTAAATACTTAATCTGTTATATGCAGAAGAACTTGCAGATAATGGGACATATATCTTTGAAATAATGCATAGATATAATAAACACATTTCTTTTACAGAGTGTATGATCATGGAGGCTAAAGGTGTTATATTTTGGACTGCACTCTTAACTATTTCCTGGCACATCAGGAGGTCAGGAAATGGGATCTGTGGTCAGTTCATCACATGCTGTCTCTGTCACTCCTTCCTCCTCAAGTGGAGGACTCCTCACACTCTTCCTCTGCCCCCCAGTGGGTATCTTCCATGGGGTCCTTTAGTAACAGACTGTTCCAGTGTGGGTTACCCATGGGGTCAGAAGTGCTGCTAGGAAACCTGCTCCACTGTGGGCTCCTTGCTACACAGGGCCACAGGTCCTTTCAGGAGCTTGCTCCAATGCGGGCTTCCCATGGGGTCACAGCCTCCTTTGGGCGTTCACCTGCTGCAGTGTGGGGTGCTTCATGGGCTGCATGTGGATCTCTGTTCCACTGTGGACCTCCATGGGCTGCAGGGCGACAGGCTGCCTCACCATGGTCTTCAACACAGGCTGCAGTGGAATCTCAGCCCTGGAGCCTGGAACAACTCCCCCTCCTCCTTCACTGATCCTGATGTCTGCGGAATCTCACATAGTCTCACTCCTCTCTCTCAGCTGCTGTTGCTCAGCTGTTTTGTTCCCCCTTTATAAATGTGTTATCCCAGAGGTGTTACTGCTGTCACTGACAGACTTAGCATTGGACAGTGGTGAGTCTGTCTTGGAGCTGGCTGGCATTGGCTCTGTCACACAAAGGGGAAACTTACAGCAACTTCTCACAGATGCCATCTCTGTAGCCCCCGTGCTACCAAAACTTTATCAAGAAAACTGAGTACACATTCTTGTTTTCAGAGCTGATGAGGATGAGGATAAGGAGGCTAACAGTCTGCACCTTTGAATAGGGTGCATGAAGCCCTTCATTTGCGTTGAATGACATTTCTCTGTTCTTTGCAGACAGAAGTGGTCTTTAAAGTTTCAGAAGTTGGCACTGACATAGAAAATAACACATCTAGTAGTCTTCTGGTTATTTCTGAAAACAGATCTTCTTTAATCCATCAACACGCTAACCTTTTTTTTCCCCTTTTTTTCTCTATTTTAATTTGGGGGAGTGGGCATGACAGCTGTTTAATCTTTGGCAGAGTAACATTCAGCAGGTGGATTAGAAGTCTTATCTTGCTAAAATCAGCAACATCAGGAATCAATATATGAGTGGCTTCCTTGAGTAATATCTCAAGGCAGAACACAGTTTTCATAAGTTTACAAAAAATGTTCCTAATTCTTGCAGACGTATCTCTGAAGTGATATAGAGAAGTGTGATTGTGTTAATACAGTTCAGGCTCACATAAGGTCACAAGGGATGAACATTCCAGCTCAGGCACCTCTGCAAATAGCCTTTTGTTGCTTTTTCAAACTGAGCAGCTGATGTAGCTTACAAACTTTGACAGCCGTAAACAAATTTTACTTTGACGAGCTAGCTGTTTTCTGTTTTGCTTTCTTTAATCTGACATCAGACACAATGAACTAAATGAAAATAATATCTTCTTCAGTCATCAGGGTGTTCTGGATGGAAGAGGTACTTTTACATTTGCATGAGTAAATAATAACATCTATTCTGAAACAAATTTCCATGAAATTTCTAAAATGCCTCTTGTACAAAAACCTATGTTTTTTCTGTGTAGAGAGCCCAGCTCCTGGAAACATTTTACAGAGTAAGAGTGCCTATGTAGGGAAGCTGAGTCACAAAAGCTCAGTAAACACTCAGTGAATGTTTCTTGGTATAATTGAGCCTGACCTTTTTCTGTTATAATCCAGTGTACTTCTACTGATATCAAGGGAACTATAACAATTTATACAGGGTGAGAATACAAGCCATAATATTTATCAAGCCTTTCTTCTACTGTAGAAATAACTAGGTACCCAACAAAGTTAAATCAATGTAGTTTCACTGAATCTATGGAGACATGCTGATTTTAAGAGGCGAGACCTGGTCCTCAAACATCTCACAAATAAATGTGCTCTTTTTGTTGATAGTGTCTTCATCTACTTCTGAAGTTCTTATGTTTCAGGTGTTTTTTTTCTCTCTATGTCTTTCTAAAGTAATACTTTCAAAATGTGCACATCTCTACGCTCTCTGACTTTCACCATTACGACACTGCTAAGGCCCCTGACTTCCAGGATGGAGGTTGCTTCCATTGTTTCCTGTGGACCCTATCCACCACTGGCTGAGGGTTGCTGTCAGTACTGCCTGGCTCCTCTGTTCCTGGGCATGACTGTGCTGTAAGCACAACCCAAGATCTGGCATGAATCACCTGGTGAGGTGCCTTTGTCAGGTGTAGCACAGGACTCACCGTCAATGAGGTACATGGCAAAAAAGTCTTTGAAGCCTTATCAGATTTTGCAAACTAATTCAGTGTCCTACACTTTAGCTGTGAGGACATGCGTTAGTCATCACAGACCTCCTAACACACAGATAGTTAGCATGTAAGCTTGTATTCAAGAAAAGACTAAGTATCTTTGGGCTGGTTTGAGAAGTACCTCAGCATGAAATTGAGGCTAGCCAGGGACATTAAGAATAACAAGAAAGGCTTCTACAGGTATGCTA
>NW_008686449.1:138106-152950 GCF_000695815.1 Acanthisitta chloris
AAAAAAAGATCAGGTTCAAGACCATCTCAAGAACCTGAATGTGCATAAGTTCTGATAAGATTCATCCTTGGGTCCTGAGGGAAGTGGCTGATTAATTTGCTAAGTCACTAGCTACAATTTTCCAGAAATCATGACAGTCAGGTGAAGTCCCTGACGACTGCAAAAAAGGAAACATAACCCCCATTTTCAAAAAAGGGAAAGCAGAAGAACCAGGGAACTATAGACCAGTCAGTCTCACCTCTGTACCTGGCAGGATCAGGGAGCAGATTGTCCTGGAAGCTATGCTTAGGCACATGAAAAACAAAGAGGTGATTGGTAATAACCAGCATGGCTTTACCAGATGGCTCTTCCTAGACTTCCTGCCAAGCTTCTCACTCATGATACCACTCTTGTACAGAGGCACAGGCATGGGCCTGCTCTGGATCCTAACTGTGAGTGTGGTGGTGAGGCAGAATTAGGTGTTCCTGGGGACGGACTGCTGGTGCCTAAAGCAGGGACTCCCAAAGGGTTATGTGGAAAGAGAAAGCAGCACACTTGAAGAGCTGAACCCTGCTAGTGAGTCCTTCCAGGCTCAGTGGCAGAGCCACAGGTGAAGAGCTAGCCATCTTGGAGCTGGAAGGAGAAGAAACAGGCATGAGGAAACTGGATCCAGAGACCTTTGAGACAGTGTCTGTCTTCCTTTATTTGGACCTGATTGATAAAGATGACTCGATCTCACTGAAGTCCTCACTCCTGAATTTTGCACTCCTGCTTTGTGTCTGTGTCAGAAGAAAACTCACATTCTCCTTTGCAACACAGTTCCCACAGTTGCTAAAGGGGATGGTCTACTGAAACTAGTATTTATTCTGCTTCTAAGTCTCAAAAGGCATTGCACTGAGGAGTCTGCAGCTGCATAGACAATTGAACTGTGTGCCATGGCTTGTACAATCCTCTGTACTGGAAAGAGAACAGCAAAGATTTTTTTCCATGTGCCTGTCTCCTATCAATTTGCATATGGTTGAAAGTGAAGAAGCTCAAGGGTAATTAAATTCTAAAGGTACAGAAGGAGCAAAGAAAAATATCGATCATTAGGAGTGTTAATTTTTTTTCACCTTCTGTTTATATGAACAATCTATTCTCTATGAACAGAAAATCAAAAATATGTATTGTCATAACAAACACCTTTAACATATACAACTGTCACAGCGGCATACAACCTGAGGTCTTCCTGGCCTTGGCAGTTTATACAAGGTGTTGGGAACTGAGGGGGTTTTTCCTCATCGTGGTTTATGAAGCATGAGAGTGTGCTTCTGTTTCTGTCTCCTAAGAATGGCTGTGCCATGACGCAACGTATAGACAACAACTTAATGTGCATCAGAAATAGAATATCGGGAATGTCTGCAAATGCAGGCCATTCTGGAATGCTTTCCTCCTACCAGCTGCTGAGCATTTCATGCAGATGGAGTCTGGCTCTGCTTTTATTAAATTCTATGCAAAGCTCTCAGCAGACATTATGCAGTATTTTGTTCTCCTTAAAGATGAAGCATGGGGAAATTCTTGAAGCCTTGAGTACTATTAAGAAACACCAACACTGAGACAATAGTTTCAGTATGTAGTGTTGTACAAACAGTGTTATACTTATTGTACTTAGACCAGTTATTTGGAGGTCTTTTCTATCTCAGGTGTGAGTCTATTTCACACATCTGCAGGTAGTATCTATATCTCATAAATTTTAATCCTCATATATCTAACTAAAGGCTTATTGCTGCATGAAGTGAGGTAGGTATGCCCCCCTCAGTCAAAGGAAGATTAAAGCAGTATACTGTTTATACACATAGCTCTTCAGTGAGGGCAATCTCTTAGAATAAGAAGAAATATTTTTTGTTTGTTTTCCCCTACAGGTATTTCAACAGTATTTCTTATGGCCAAAATATCATTTTTATGGCACAAATTAAGGATTGGAGATGCCTATGAGTCAGACATCATTCACAACTTCCAACACCTGGAAATGCTGCTATCATGGGACAGATAAATACCCAGGTGCTTTTTCCTCATGAACCCTAGTTTAGTCACACATTTTACCTATTGAGGACCTGATGCAATTAGCCTAATTCACATGGAGAGAGTAGTGAGCTGATTCAACCAGCATTGTGGAGAAAAAAGTTATCTTTTTAATTTATTTCTTTTTAATGTGTAGAACAACATTTCATTTTGTTTAGAGGTATAGTGAATACTCTGCATACAAATTCATGACCTGGCTGATTTCCTGAACATGTCCAGTTTATCTCCATGGCTTCTAGGCCTCAATAGATCCTGGAAAGGCTCATTATATTAGACTTGAAGTGGAATAACTTGGTAAGTAAAGTTGGGTTTTTTCGTCATCAACCACAACAGACTTATCTGATGCATGTGACACAGAAAAATAGCCACAAAAGACTGAGTTGGCATACTGTTGTGTACTGAAAACTCTAATGTGTTGAAAACTGCCTCTGATTCAACTTTAGCATTCAAGATTTTATCCTCGTATCAAGGATCAGTGCTAGAACGACCTAGTTGCTCAGTACTTTTTTGTCAACACATTTGTATTTTTTTCAGTTTAGTGTGATTCTGTGCTAAGGTTAGAACCAAGTATGTTATATGAAGTCAAATTGCATTAGAAATTATTTTCAGCAATGTCACTAAAGAAAAAACCTCCTTTGGTCATTTAGCTATATACTCGCTGTCAGTTGTTTCCCATGATGTATACTATAAAAGACTCACATTAGCAATAACTAGCTCAAGGTAGACACAAAAATATTCTCATTCCTACCCACCCTTTATTTTCTGTAATAATTTCTGGAATATTAGTTCTAAATATTTACATGTTATGCTAATTAATCTGTCATATTTGCTCATATACTTACATGCTCCTTGTAACATTTTGACTTTTTATTTCTTAAAATGCTTCTAAAATGTGAAAAATGTAAATACATTTCTGTATTGATATACATATATGCTTATATCTATTACAGAATATGCTGTTAGTCAGAACACAAATTAGAAGTACAATAAAAAAAAGAAAAAACCAGCTGGAATCTTGCACACTTCAAAGTACAATAAGAATTTTCCAGTCTCTTTTTGATAACTGCAGCTATAATGTAATACAGCAGCAGAAAAGTAAATTACACACAAAAAAATCCATTTCCATGCTAATAGAGTATGTTGTATAAGACTGTTAGCATGCTTTCAGAGAGCAAATAGATGTTATTTAAGAAACTCACTTCTTAGAATAAAGGTGTACATTAAAATTACTGTCTGAAATATTCAAGTCAGCTAAAAAAATCTATTTCTTCTTAATGAAAGCATTTATTTCTAAGTAGAAAATGCCAATGAGAGCAATGACTAGATAAAAAGCAGTGAAGAACTGTAAAGTCTGGGATTTTCCATTTCAAAGTCCTTTGACTGGTTTCACAATAACAGTTTAAAAATGAATAATGTAAGATCAGGAAATTCTGTGGTTGTCAACTGAAAAAGGTTTCTGCCAGTTTTCAGCCTGTACAAATGAAATTCCTCCTGAAAAACCTTTAACTGGAAAAAAAACCCAAAAACCCCAGAGACAATTTCGCTGATAACTCTCATAATCAAGCTGAACAAAGAAAGAAATGCTCTATGTGAGTGCTTGTGCATTCGCATGTGTATTTGACTGATTGAGACTGCAAAGGAGAAGAAAATTGTGTGTATACACTAGCAGTATTTTTCTAACATTTTTTCAAATTGCATGAAAAGATTAACAGACTTCAAAGCAGACAGGTAAATGACACAGAAACAGGTCCCTGTCGATAAGTTCTACTCTCCTGTAGTTCTACTCAATCAGTCCTCCTGTACTGTGGTATACAGTCTATAAAAAATTCTTATTGCTAGAAGAGAGAGAACAGTTATGTCTGTAAAAGCAGAAGTGGAAGAGGGCTGAGAAATACAAAGCAGACTGATTCTTCCAAATGCAAGCTGGAAATTTGCTTTGCTGGAGGTATTGTTCAGCACCACTTTTATTGCAATCATTTAGGGAGATAAATGAGTGCTCTAAAAAATGTTCAAAGAGATCAAAGCTGAAAAAGAAATTGAGAGTGTTTGCATTAGAAGTACTTACAAAACTCTTTTAAAGCTATGCTTTATCTTTCACACACACTGCTAGCAGCTGCATATATTTGTAGAGCATTTTTTCTTCCTTGTAGTTTGAGTGTTATGAAATACAGGAGACCCAGACCAATTTCCTGCTGTGTTTGATTTGTAGCAATGGTTAGACTCAGATTTGCCATCTAAATAGTGAGCACTGTGGAGATGAAGCATATTCACATGGATCTTGTCTGTTGCAACTCTGCTTCACACGTGAATATTAAACATCTTTTGGAGGAGGTGGGAAGCCTTTCAGTTGAATCCCCTAATAGTGTTTACTTTGTATACGAAGGAGTTTCCTTCCCCCATAACCTGCTTTGTGGTGCTACCAGATCAGTCTCTACAGCCTTAAAAGAGGAAGAAATTAAAAAATCTAAGCTAATGGATGGGCATTTCAAGTAAGCTAGATATCTAGCTGGTTAATGACAATTAGGTGAATAGGCAGCAGCAGAAATGACACAGAGTCAGCAGGGGAATGTGGCCAACCATCAAGTCATTATATGCAAAGGATATTTTGCCAAGACTTTGAATATTGGTCTTAGACAGAATAAGAAGAGTTTAAGCTTGTGAGTTTTCTGTGTAAATCTAACGTGAGCTAGGGAGCAGCTGCCCGTTCCCCTCCCATGGGTGAAACTGTGGCGGCTTTTTTCCAGTCACTGGAAGTCAGGATATGTTCTAGTCTGTAATCCTCTTTCTGGATGCTCCTGATAGTCATCTGAAAGTCTGAATATCCCATAGAAGATAAAGAAATATACACAGGGTGGTGTCTCTCTGGGAGATGTTCAATCAATCAGCACTTCTCACCTAGACAGCATTGGTTAGTTCCTCTTTGTCTTGGCTGCCACGGCTACATTAGATGATTGCGAATATGCCTACACTTGGCAGAAGGATGGATTTATGATAGATTACAGTGACTGTGCCTAGACATTGAGCTTAATGAAGGAATTGGCTGTCTCTAAAAGCAATATTCTATTTTTACCTTAGTCAGGCACCCACAAAGTGGTGTGGCAACAAATGACAGGAGAACAGACAAATCAGGAGAGAGAATTTAGCATGTATTTTTAGAGTGGGACCACTCCCAACAACCAGATTTCAAGCTGGTTAAAATGATCTGATGAACTATTAAAATACCCTCAAAACCAGACTTGAGCTACCTCATTTCTTCTGACATAGCAGTACCTGAAAAACTTTGGAATAAACCCAACCCTGTTGTCTATTTTAACCTGGCACTTAGGACCTGCTAAAAGGTTGTGGGATCAAATTCTAGTTCCAAATCTCTTAAGACAGAACTTGTGAGCTTGAGTTTTTCCCCGAATGAGTTCTCCAAGTACTGGGTAAATGGTTGTGTAGGTATAAAAATTTGTCTTCCTCCAGGTTTTTTTTTTGTGTAAGGAAAAAAAAAAAAAGAATAAAAGTAATTGCTTTGTGCAATATTTATACCAAAATGTAGCATATGTGCAAAGTTAGTGCCAATGAAGCTAGCTCCTGAAGTTGAAGCAACATATGCATATGAAGGCAACCTGAGCTACTTAGAAGCAGGGTTTTCAAGTTTTCATTGGCTGCTGTTTTAATTGTTTATGATGCTCTTGGGACTCAAGCTGTTATCTTTGCATGGTATTGCACTCCAGCACATATTCATGCCAGTCTAACTAGAACTAGCTCAAGGGCCTTTACACCATATTTTATTTCATGCAATAAACCCCCATTTTATTCCTGACTCACAGCTGTGAATCCTTACTAGAGGGAATATTTTAATCTTTGCCTTGGAGTAAGAAATGCTAGACAAAACTTTCTCTGATATCTCCTGATATCAAGTAGCAGCATACAAGAAACTGAAGTATGGTTAGGTAACTCAGGTATATAGCGATACTATCCAAGGGAAAAGGGATGGAGTTGAAGTAGACAAAACTCATCTACAGTTGAATATGGTGAGGTACATGAAGAGAAATAAGAAGGGCTTCTTTAGGCATATAAGAATAAATTGAAGACTAGAGGATATGGGAGTACAGTGCTGGTAGGATCTGGTGGCAAAGGACATGGAAAAGGCTGAGATACTCAGTGCTTTCTTCTACTCTTCCTATAATGTTTTGTTTTCAGGAATCACAGGCCCCTGAGACCAGATGGAAGGCCTGGAGAAATGGTACCCATGGTAGAGGAATGCTTAGAGAAACTGGACATACACAAGTCCATGGAACCCAATTCTTAAGGAAATACAGTTTCTGTAGTCCTTCCTGAGTTCGCAAGTGTTGCTGAATACAATATCATAAGATACACATTGTCCCTTTCTTGCAATATCCATCTCAATTGAAGAAGAGAATTCCTAGCTTTATTCTTTGAATTCTGTACCTTTGAAATTAGTAACATTTCTTGAGTATTAAATCTGTCTGTTAAAACACATTGTCTGAGACTATTGTTACTGTTTAGGTTAGTGAAAAAAATGCTGATAGATGATTGTTCAATGTGTCTTGTTTACATAATGTCAACAGTGTTCCTTATTCTACTCTTAGAAATTTTATGTATGAGTTACATTAGAGTTAACTTCTTGCTATTACTTGTTGTCTTGTTTGCTGATGTGAAACCATTTGTGTCAGCTAAATTAGACCTCCTGAGGCATTTTCCTGATCCAGTGGGATACTATTTTACAGAAATGACATACCCATAGTCTAGTGTCTCCCTAGAATCAGATGGTCCTATATTTTGGTTGCATTTTCCCCGTTGATAAAGTACATAATATTATAGAAAGTTTAGAAAGACAAGGATGTAAACAAAACACCTTGTGAGTATATTAATCTGACCCAAAATTATTTAGGTCATGCTCCTTTTGAAAGATGAGCAGATGCATAAGTCAAGTTGCCTTTTTAGAAATTTTTAACCTAGCCATAAAAACTACTAACTTGAGGTTCTCAGAGCTTGTTTCCTTACCTGTTGTATTTCTCTTTCTTTACTGTAGTATCCTATGCAGTGTCCCCTTTGAATACAGGGAGAGATTGCCATCAGAAAAAAAAAATTACTCTTGCATATTTTATTTACCCATCTATTAGAAGTCCTTCATAATACCACTGAAGCAGATTTATCTTCTCTTCTACTTGGAAGCTGTTGTGGAAGACGTGTTATGACTGTCTTCATTTTGCCAAACTCTGTTATGCTGCTTCATTGTCACTAACACATCTGTAATCTAGTACCTTTTTGTCTAACATAAATGATGTTTTCATATCATGTTTAATGCTGCCATGGTTCTCCTAAACAGAAAAGAACTTTTAGAGCTTGAACAATAATTCTGTATCAAAAATATTGAGAAAAGGGAATTTATTCTTGTGGAATAATAGAAACTTGGATTTCATAAACCTGACTAAATCTTAACATGACTGATGTGTTAACTTCAAAGCATAATTTCAGGCTGATCAAGGTGTTGAGCTAGAAGACAGCCAGCAGTTTTACCTTCCAAGGATTTATCTTACTATTTCCTGGTATTAATATTCTTCCATAACAGTTCACATCCCCTAGGTGTTCTTATTTAAATGGAAAGAAAATGTCAAAGACCACCTCAGTCAGGTACATCATAACAGAATGATGTGAAACTGAAAATATCAAATACTGTCAATGGAAGAAAATAAGTTTTCTAAGTTCACTCAAAATTCTTATTAATCAATAAGTTTTCTACAGGTCATGCCCTTCAGGAACTCCAAAGGTTTAGTGATTTCAATTTTTTTGAGAGCTTTTCAGGCTAGTATGAGTAACAGTTAAGCACACAGGCATTTCTGCCAATCTCATCTACATAACATAGCCTAATGTATGATCCATGATTGCCAAGCCTGCTTGAGGGCTTTAGACAGCTAGCTGTTCTTCACCTTGGAAACTCAGTAGGCATAAATCGTCACAGTTTCATGCTTGTTTCATTGAATTCTGTGTCTTTTGTATCTCAGGACATAACAATTTGAGTTCAATAGTAATATGCAAAACTAGGAAAATACAACAGAGATCTAGTTTTGCAGGTTTTGAATATCCTCCCATCAAAAAGGCAGACCTTACACATAGCCTTTCTCATGTTTTCCCATCTTATTCTCCACTCCCAGAAATGAAAAGGCTATGTGAAAGCAATTTTAGTAACATTCTTGTGTATGAGATGTGGTTTTTCTGTAGATCTGCATGACTCACAGAAGAATGGCTTGATTCAAACCAGGGTCTGGGAAGAAATGTTTGTAATGTCCTTCATTACTCAAAGCGATTAAAGTGCTGTAATTGGAAATGACTTTGAACAGGCTTAACGGGGACAATCAACTAACCTTCACTGCAATAAGGTTACACGTTTCTGCTGGTGTATCTGGCTTCTGCAGCATTACATCCTCCCCTCAGCACAAGCTGGGAGAGCCAGATCTGCTTGCCTCAGGTTGCTCTTCTGCCTAATGTAGTTAGAAAGGCTCAAGTTGTACCCATACACAATGACACTCATAGGCTTAGACAAGGACAGGCTTTGATTATTCATCTTCTCATTATTCTTGCCAAGGCAAAGGAGGAGCAGATGTCAAATTTCAAAAAAATCTCCCATTTTCATGCATGTAAGTTTTTTTAGGAAGGAAACAGCCCCAAGGTAGGTTAGGCTGCCTGTGTTTTTGTACTTTATAAATTTAATTTTAAACTATGCTATGGCTTATTCTGAAAATGCAGGACATGATTTGGTACTTTCTCACACTTCCCTCCCTTCTTTAGGAATGAATTCTTCATGTAAAGAGCCAAAGCCAGAGAGAACATCTTCTTAGCACTCAGCCAGGTTCCGTGCCTTCAACTCACTTTTGTTTCCATGTGGGGAACATTGTACAGGGTAAAGAAAACCGCAAAATCTGACAGGCTTGGGACGTTTCCTCTGGGTTGTCATTTCTAGACTCCTGCTATAACAAACTAGCAGGACTCTGTATTATTTTCATAAGCTACAGGTATGCCATTTCAGAGGCATTCTTTACAATAGAAACTTTCTTTGTACTTTGCAACTTCTTAAACACTTTTCTTGTAAAAAAAACCAGATTAAAACTGATAAGCAGTCTATTTAGTGTGGTAACATAGCAAAAATAACATTTTCTTCAAAATAAACAGATTTTTTAACTGTGCAGTTATCCAAATCCATAGGGCATTGATCAAGACTTTACACAAGGTTTTAACCAAGGCTTGCTAAACCCTTGTGAACCTTTCCTATCCTTTTCGTGGTCATTCTCTTCACATCCTGAGGCATGGCTTTTAGAAATAGTCACCCAGAACTGGCTTTTCGTTCGCTTTGATTTCCTATCCCCAAGGACTTCTGCCAACTTTAAGTACGTTTTATTGACAGAGGCCCTTTTATAGAATTCAATTTTCTGATGAAAAAGCAGCAAAGAGTGACTATTTGAACTTTTTGCTGGGGAGGCTACAGCCCAGGAATGAACCAAATTTGTGAAAGCCTTTGACCATTTCTTCTACTTAATTGACCAAATCCATTTAGAGGAAGTGCATTAAAAGCTAGACAGTATTTGCTTTGTTTTGGAGTGCATTGTACCTTTCATGTCTGCAGTGTGAAGTTTAGTTGACAGGTTTGATTGTTCCCAGATTCAGCATTCCTCATTAGTTTGCATTCAGTGCCATGTCTTTTATGGGTGGTAAATTATTTGACATGACTTGGTATTGCAGAAATAGTTATGTCCAAGCTGCTGCCAAGATACTGCATATTATTTTTATTGTCTAATACCCACAAGTTTAGACTTTCACATTCTTCTACCTAGTCCTAATGAACCTTGCTTAAAAAGGAAAATTTAAGCATGATATCTCCTCATTGTAATTTTGCACACACAATATCCTAAAAAATGGGAGTGTCTTGAGACTTACACAGTGCAGATGCCAGGGAATATCCAAATGCTCATTGATTGCATTAACAGTTTTAGTCACAGATGATGTAATTCTCCCCTAATGACAGTTTCTAACACCGAAACATAAAAGAGAAGCTTGGTTGCTGGGTTTACCTAAATTGCATACTAGAATACTTTACTGTTAGACCATGTACATTTCAGCATTCTTGGAATTATGCTGTTCCTTTCTCTGATATCCATAGTAACTGGTAAGTATCTTTGTGGTATAATAATAAATAGCAGCAATTATTATGCTGCAATAACAACTTACATACAAATGGAGTGAAGCTTGCTTCAAGTTGTGTTTATGTTCTTATCATTCATAGTAACACATTCAGAATTCCTTTATGGTTTGGGATTTATCTTCATGTGTTTCTTTGTTTACTTTTTAACAGACAGTCAGTATTTAGTGCCATGGTCTAGTTGACATGGCAATGTTAGGTCACAGGTTGGACTCAATAACCTCAGAGGTCTTTTCCAACCTAATTGATTCTGTGATTATGTGATATACTAACCTGTGCTCTGCCTCATGTTTCTACACTATTTTCAGAACGGGATTTGCTCTTTAAAAAAGAACCTTCTACAGAAAGTTGAAAACTGTAGCTAGCACTTAGTCTGTAGTTATCTTGAATATTCTGTGAGTATTGCCTGACTTGATGGGGCAAGAAGTGATTAGTAAAAATGTTATCATATGAACATGGTCTTTATTAAAGACCCATTTGGGCTTGCCCACAAGGTCTTCATAATTGCTGAACAACTTACTGTTATTTCCTAAAACTTACTGTTTGATTGTTAGCTCCTGGCTTCACTCTGGATTTCGGCCTTCGTTTGCTCTGCAGGCGGACTTGATTTAATTTCCATTGCCCTGAGTTCTAGTTTTATTATACACCCAGGATTGAGCTTTCATCATTGCATTGTGTGAGAGTCATTGTGTAGTTGTCTTGAATCACACATAGTGCCTGCAAATTTTCAGTTCCTTCTGTTGTTGATGTCTAAGACAAACACTTGAAAAATGTGCCTGAAGTTTCTCAGTTGGTTCCAAACTTCAAGCCCATGAGAATCTTTTAGGAATGAGCGTGTTCACTAAATGCAGAGTGGAACTCCTGCCTGTAAAAATTATGTCTGTCTGAGTCGTTTCAGCACCAAGTTGTGATTTAATGAGGTTGGAGAGTTTTATGATGTCTGAACAGTTGTGCGTTTCATGCTGTTCAAAATACATGTTCAACAAATTCATGGCCTGTAGTTATGACTTTTGGCTTGCTCCGTGCATATTGGTTTATGTTAAGTGTGAAATATTTGCTTGACTCGGTGTCAGCTCCTACAACACTGGACTATCTTGCATTCACAGCTCATCCACAAATAAGCTGGCAGTAGGTGATAACTGCCTTTAGCCCTGAATTCTAGAGTATGCATTGTTTTAATGGATGAAGCAGCTTCAGATCAAAGTCTTTTTGGGTTTCTTGGGGCCATACGGAAAAACAAAAGGATGTACAGAACACAACATGTTTCTAAATGCAAAAGAAATGCAATTGGCTTTGAATGCTGCTTCACAGTGTTATTTTTCTACTAGCATTGTTGAAACTTTAGAACATTTTCTTATGTAGGGAGATTATCATATTTGTAGCCTGCCAATCAGTCAACGTAGTGGTGACTTGTGTTTTAATTTAGCTTGCTTCTGCAAAACTGTATGACTTCTCATACAGATTAATCTTAAAAAACACATACTGAAGGTGGATCACTGGCAAGCTTCAGCCTAAATGCTGCATCTGTAGCCTTGGCTAAAAATACCAAACAGAGTATAATGAAACTTCTTCAATTTCAACTGTTATTTTAAATTGGGGAAGAGCATTTTTGATATCTTTCAACTGTGTGTCCTTGAATATATGTTTGTATATATATATATATATATACAGTGTCAAAGTAACACCCTTACACTTCCCTGGTAAACCCATGCTTATTTAGTTTACAGACTCAACATTTCTGGTCTTCCATGCAGTTCTCTTGCCTTTAGTCAATTAAAAGAGTTGTTTGTTTGCTTTTAAATTGTATAACACTGAACACATCATACTGTGAAACTTGACACTTCAAATTTAATGCACTGGAACTGGATATTAAATAAGTAATCAACTAGTCAGGGAGCTGAAAAAATTTCTTTTCCTCCAAATCTCCCAAGACACTCATTTCTCTTCAAAAGTGCTGCAGAGTTTTTTTGCACGTGTGTTTTATTTTCTATTTGCCTTACTACGGGAGAGGCAAAAGCTTAATTAAACTGCAGCTACGGTTTTCCAAAATTGGAACAATATTATTAGTGTTATAAACAAAGATGATAGCATAATGAGAAATAAAGAATGGTGTGGTAATACACCTTTATTTTGGTAGGTACAATAAGAGTATGTTCCTGAAACAGAGCTTAGGTGCACCAAATTCTGACATCTGCTTCTTTGAAATACATCTAGACATCAGGGGTCTAAAATAATAATTCATAATTAAAGGGTTTTTTTGCAATTAAAATAATGAACTGAAAAAATGTAGCATCACTACATCACCACCAACAACCTAATAAAAGAAATTAAGAAAAAAAAGAGGAAATAGTCAGATTTTTCCTTTTGCGTGGACTGGATAAAAAAAACCTTCTAACTGAATGACAAATGCATGATTGTTGACTGAGACTGACAGTAATTAAAAAAGTTAAAAATTAAATTTCATGAGGATGAAACTTTGCATTTGGAAGTTAGTGTGATCTTCCCTATTACAAGGAATTTCATATCACAAGTGCTTTAAAACAACAAAAGGGGGAAGAAAAGAAAAAAACACACAAAAAACCCCAACCCCAAACAAGCAAGCAAGCAAGCAAACAAGCACATGAACAAACAAAAATGACAAAAAACAACCAAAGCTTGATTCATGTATTATAGGAGAAAAATATAAGTTTAGGTAATTCAGTGTTTGAAGTAAAATTTTAGTGACTCAGAAAAAAAGTGTCAAAATCATTTAAATTATCCCATAAAAAAATCACTAAATTTGTTTTCAGACACATTTCAATAACATGTGGAATGATTATCTGCATGACTTCACAGGTATTTCTCTGCTAAATTGCAGGTGAGTGTTAGCCTTCCTATATTTCTCTTTTTGGCAATACAATAATATACTGACTTTAGAGATCTTATTATCAATGGAAACCATCTTTCATTCTGCAGTAGAGCACGTGACACAAGCACCCTCAAATTAAAGTTCTGTGCCTGTAAACCAGAGAAATATTTCTCAATTTTCATGCTGGAGAAAGTCTCAACTTGGAAATGACTACATTGTTCAATAGAGATTATTTGGGTCATGCTGGAGAAAGTCTCAATTTGGAAATTACTACATTGTTCAATAGAGATTATTTGGTTCAGATTTAATTAATTTTCATTATAACTACTGTGTAGTGTTTATTAATCTGTTACTGAGTTCATAAAAGAACAAGATTTTTTACTTGTGTGAAGGTCTTAATTCTCAAACTTACGTAAGAATATTTCTCATTTACAACTGATGCAGAAAAAAAGTCCTGAAGGAGTTGTGAAGGTCTTAATTCTCAAACTTACAGAAGAATATTTCTCATTTACAGCTGATGCAGAAAAAAAGTCCTGAAGGAGAAGATGGTGTATGAAGAACAATGTCAAAACCAATAATGTTTTTAGAATAATGACCTGAAATTTAATGCACAGATGAACATTCAACATTGTTCAGTACTGATAATGTAAAATCACAAGAGAAGGAGAAATTGTCCAATATTTCTTTGTTGGCATTAATTTGCATTCTGGGAGCTGGCCAGTATTAATTGTCTAGAATATGACAGGTTTACAGAAAATAAAGCACTGGTGTTAAAGCCTAACAAAGTATTAAAATAAATGAATAACACTAGAAGCCTAAAAGGGACAATTTTCCCATTCATCAAAATCAAAATTCCATGCCCTACATGTAACTTATACCAGCTTATATTAACAAACATTCTGTGTGACATCAATCTTTAAGTTCATATTTGTCTTGTTAGTATTGTGGAGAATTGTCTAATATTTCTTTGTAGGTATTAATTTCCATTTTGGCAGCTGGTCTTCAGTAAAAAATTAGTGTTCTTCCTTTAGATATGACTTTGACATTTATTCTTACAAAGGTAAATAGTGTTCTAATGTCTTTCATTTTTCAGAGTATCCTTACAAAACGAAAGATGAAGCAGATCCAGAAGTGATTTGACCTTTCAAAAAATATTTTCAACAAGTTGTTGCTCCATTAAACTGCTTTTCATGATTCAAAACATGAATTCCAAGAGCTAATTATCATGTCTATTTTTAAAGCAGAGTTCACTGAAAATGTTCAAAAGCTTATCGCAAACATTTTTCAACAGTTTCAAGATGAGGGAGGGTGTATGTGGCTGTGAAAAGGGAGTGCTGATATAGAGACAAAAATTTATTAAATCTACACATTTGCTTAAGGATGATTTGCATTATAGGTGGGTGTAGAAAGGATGCTGTTTTACACACTTTAATGACATGTCCTTTTTCTTTACATAAATATATATTGGCATTCTATGGATTTAGAAATTAAATTTGGCTTTATTTCTCTGAAGTAAAGCTTAGTCTTCAAACACTGTGTAAATTACATATTTTTCCCCACCTATTCTGTACTTTACTGCTCTCTCTCTAAAAAAAAATACCTTCAAGTATTAGAAATAAGAAGATGAGAGTTACAAATGTCTGTATGGAACTCTTACATGTGGCTTTTTGTCAGACATCATTCATCTCCAGCTCATATTTCATTAACAGAGGCTGAACAACACACATTTTATTATTAGTAGAGTAACATTCCT
>NW_008686449.1:152982-154029 GCF_000695815.1 Acanthisitta chloris
CCTGACATATCTCATTGTACTTAACTTGAACATCAAGGGCTGGATTCATTTAATCTATAGACACCTGCAGTATAGATGTTTTTACCTGAAATTAGTCAATGTAAATTCTCCTTTTTATGCCAATGAAAGCTAATATTGTTTCCATAAAGAGGAAGAGATGGTGATTTGTTTTTTTCAGCACTTACCCAGAAATTTACATGTGCAAAACAACTCAAACCTGAGAAGTTCTAAATACCCCAGGTATGTACTTGTGTCGCCACCATGTTTCCCCAGCACCTCAATTTTGATCACAGAATCATAGAATTGTTAAGGTTGGAAAAGACCTCTAAGATCATCAAGTCTTACCATCAAATAACACCATCACCAAGTTCAACACTAAACCATGTCCACAAGTGCCATATCCACATGTTTTTTGAACACATGGCCACCCTTTCCATGAAGAAATTTTTCCTAATATTTAATCTGAATCTATCCTGCACACCTTGAGACCATTTCCTCTTGTCACTGATTACCTGGGAGAAGAGACCAACAGCCACCTGATATTGGTGAATATGTCACTGGTGGTGCTGGCTTTGGATCTTACTGTGTAGATGCCTACATCTGAACTAGCCAGTGTAATGTTTCATATTAGTCAATAGACATTAACTGGTGTACAAATAATTTTTCTCCTCTGTTTTGTAACAAGATTTTAAGCTAAGATAGTATGCCCTCAAAGTGCCTACTTCTCCCCACTGAGTGTAAAGGGAGTCTGGGCAGCTAACTCAGAACACTGTTTCCATACCTGGTGTGAACAATATCATAGTTTCGGTTCAGTGACTTTATCTGAGTATTTCAACATTTTCCTAAATCCTAAAACTGAAGTATATGAATAAGAGCATTGTCTAGATGCTCCTTGAACCCTGGCAGGCTTGGTGCCATGATCACTTCTCTAGGGAACCTGTTCCAGTGACAAAGCACCCTCTGGATGAAGAATCTTTTCATAATGTCCATCCTGAACTTCACCCAATGCAGCTTCATTCTGTTTCCTCAGGTCCTGTCACTGGTCAC
>NW_008686450.1:0-3127 GCF_000695815.1 Acanthisitta chloris
CCGCCGCCGCCCGGGCCGTGCGTGCTGCGGTTCTGCGGGAATAAAGGTCTTTAATCACCGCTTACCGACACGGGCAAAGCGGCCTCGGCTTCGGGAGATTTCACTTGGTTGACTGCCGATTAATAGCACAGTGGGAAAGTCAGAAATAAAGTGAAAATATCCAAATCCCCTCTTCTTCACGGGTTTAACATCACTCCGGACTGCCAGGGGATGGGGGGCGATGGCTGTGGTCAGTCCATAGTGCCTCTTCTGAGCTGTTCCCACCTTGCAACTCTCACTGTGCCCCAGTGTGGGGTCTCTCTCATGGGAGGCACTCTTGCACAAACTCCCCCAGCGTGGGTCCCTTCCACAGGGTACAGTCCTTCAGGAATAGGCTGCTCCAGTGTGGGTCATCTGCATGGTCAGATGTCCTGCCAGCAAACCTTCTCCTGCTTGGACTCATCTCTCTGTGGGCTGCAGGTTCCTTCAGGGCACATCCCTCTCCTCCAGTGTGGGGTCCTGCATGAGCTGCAGGGAGACAGCCTGCTTAACCATGATCATCATCACGGGCTCCAGGGGAACCTCTGCTCTGGCACATGGAGCACCTTCTGCTTCTTCACTGACCTTGGTGTCTGCAGGGCTGTCCATCTGACATAATCTCACTCCTCTCTTCAGCTGCAATTGCTGTTGTGCAGTAACTTCTTTCCCCTTTTTAAATATGTTCTCACAGAGTCATATGGCACCAGTATCATGATGGGCTCAGCCTTGGCCAGCAGTGGGTACATCTAGAAGCCGACTGGCTCTGCCCAGCATGAGGGCAGCTCCTAGTGTCTCCTCAGGGAAGCCACTCTTGGCAACCCTTCCCCTACATGAGGGCAGCTCCTAGTGTCTCCTCAGAGAAGCCACTCTTGGCAACCCTTCCACTACCACAACCTTGTCCTGTAAGCCCAATAGAGATGACAAAAAGAAGGCAACTGGGTTCACTGGAAACTCTGCTAAGGACACAATGCACATGTGGTGTGATGGTGCTGATGTGCTACAAGGGCACAATCCATGGCACCACATGCAGCAGCCTCCCCAGCATTGCACTGGATGCAGGCCCATTTCCCAAAGGAGGGTGCAGCTCTGCCATTCTGGAACTGCAGAGATGCCTGGGACTGATCATCTGGAGAGCAGCTTTGCAGTAAAGGTCTTGGACGTCTCAGAGTGTCACAAAAAATTGACCATGAGTCAGCAACATGCTCTTGCATCAAAGGTGGCAGAGAGCACCCTGAGCTGCACTAGGCAGGTCAAGAAAGGTGATCCTTTCCCTCTGCTCTGTGGTGAGACACAGATGGAATCTTGGTTCCAGTTCTAGGCTCAGTGCTGCAAGCAGACATGGACATGCTGAAGCAGGTCCAGCAAAGGGCTATGAAGATGATTAAGGACTTGGAGCATCTTTCATACAAGAAGTGTCTGAGAGAGCTGGAACTGTTCAGTCTGCATGAGAGGAAGCTCAGAGGTATCTTATTTATCCATATAAGTATCTGATGGGGAAGGGTAAAGCAGGTGGAGCCAGGGTCTTGTCAGTGGTGCCCAGTGACAGGACAAGGGGTAATGGGCACAAGTTGAAACACAGGAAATTTCATTCAAAGATAAGTAGAATAATTTTCATTTGTAAAGATGGCCAAACACCAGAAGAGGCACTCAGACAGTGCAGTCTTCATCCATAGCTATATTCCACCCCATATTGGACACAGCCCTGACCATGCTTTGAGAAAGGGGAGTTGGACTTGGTGGGCTCCAGAGGTCTCTCCAGCCTCAGCTGGTCCACAATTCTGTGTGACATCAGCACTGTGAAATTGGTGTGAATTTCTCAGCTGATCTCTGCCTCCTTCCTTCCCAGATGTGCTATAAGAACTGAGCACAGAGGTTTGTGCTTGTGACAAGATCTTTTATGTATTTTACAGAAAGGAATATATCATGAGGCCCACATGACACAAGAGACAAATTACCTTCTGACCTCTGGCAGGGCTTGTTCCTTAATGTATACCCAAAGATTTACTGAACGTGGCAAGTTTAAAGGCCTGCCTGTAGAACAACACAAATGACCTGTGATCATACTTTCTGCTTTATGGGGTTTATTTCCCCAACTGAGTGCTGATGGTAGCTATGCTTGGGCCTGGATAGATTTGCAAGGAAAAAAAAAAAACAAATTGAAGCTTGATCACAGTAGACTATGGTCAGACCAATTCCTTCACAAGCCAATGGAGTTTTCTCCATACTAGCTTCAATAAAAGACTCCAAAGAAGCAGTGTGTAGGCTAGAACTTTGCTGTGTTCTGTATGAACGGTTAAAAGACTAGTACAAAGGTCTTTGAACTGAAAGTATGTTAACATAGTTGTCAGGCTTTCACTAAACAAACAAACAAAAACCCAAACAAAACCAAACCAAAAAGGGCCACCTATTGCAAGTTTATGAGCTCTATAGCAAACCAGCAGTTTGCACCAGGTTATCTGGAAGAGGAGACTTACACTGAATAAATTGCACTTACCAGAACAGTATTTTTACCCTCTTTAGCTTATCACCTCTTCGCATTCTCAGTTCATTCTCTCATGTGCTGTGTTTTCCCTTTCCCATCTTTGTTTTCTATCTCTTGCCTCCTCCCCTTTTTGTCCTAAGGTTTTCTCTATTTTTTCAGTTGTCCTCCTCTTCCCAGTGCTCTCTGGTTCCCCAGAGCTCCTGGAATGGAAAACACTTAAGACTATGGATCACATTTCCTGAAGTTTGCAGTCTAGTGTGGAGACAATTCAATTTGCACTTTTGTGCCATTAGATGGCTCAAAGCATCTAACCAACATAGTGCTAAATTGACTGTTGGCAATGACTTGCTGATCAAGACCAGACTGGCTCCTTTGTTTGAAGCAGGACTTTTGCTTTTGGTTTGAAGCACCTAATCGAATAAGATCTAAAAGTTTATATGTTACCTACTTGATGCCTTTGTTTTGCCTTGAGTGCCTATTTTTAGGCCTATTTACAATGCCTATTTCCAGACTCTTAAGGTGTCCCTCCCAAACATGACATTCAGACATCAGTCAGTAGTTGATCATTGCTATGAATGAGCCTTCTGCTCACATAGCCAACCACCACTGTACATCAATAAAATTCCT
>NW_008686450.1:3182-26928 GCF_000695815.1 Acanthisitta chloris
TGTTAGCAAAAGTGTGAATCTTCCCTGGCTTCTCTGGCATGAGGAGGAGAAGGAGATGCAAAGTAAAGCTGTAGCTATAGGGTGGCTCTGTGAATCTGGAGCTACAAAAATCTGTCTTCATTCAAATCCACTAAGAATGATTAGCAGAGGGTCAGCAAAAGTGCCTCTTTGCCATGAAGTAATCCCAGTAGAACTTTTTTAAGCCTTACATTAAGTTCTCATGTTCATTAGATATTTGTATGTTCACAGGCTGGACCCTGGTGGAAACTGAGGGCATTAATGTATTCCTGCACTTCATGATGTAACACGGCATCTTGACCTGTGAATCAGTGTGTGCTAATGGGCAGATCTGGGCACCATCCTCCATTATGTTTGCAGCACCTTAATTCATTGTTTGGTGTTGCTGATGTCACTACTGCCTTCACAGGTCCACCAGAAGCTTTGATGCTTTAACTGAATTAGAAGCCAGTGACTGACTCAGAAGCCAGTGAGAAGGCAATCCTACTGGCTACTTTTATGCCTCTTGTGACTATGTGATGATTTATTCATGGGCATCAAAGCATGCAGTTGTGGATTCTGAAATGATGGGTTTGTGGTAGCTGTGGTGCCCATAAATTGAGACAAGGTTTTTAGGACAAGGCAATGTACTTTAACAGAGGAATGGAATATTCCAAGAGAGCAAACCAAACCAGACAACAAGCCCATGAAAGTGTGCTTGGATTTTGCTCTGTTCTGCAACTTCAGTGTCACCTCTCCTTTCTTTTATATCATTTCTGTTATTCATATGTGGGAGAGGTCAGCAATATTGGACTCATACTGATTGTCTACTATATGACCTCTAAGGTGATGCCTAATAGCAGTGGTAAAACTGAAAATATGAATATATGTTTGACAGGCTGAGAGAATTGGGGCTGTTCAGCCTCCAAAAGAGAAGGCTCAGAGGAGACCTCACTGCAGCCCTCCAGTACCTTAAGGGGACTTAGAAGAAAGAGGAAGAGGGACTTTCTATATGGGCAGATGGTGACAGGGCAAGGGCCAATGGATTTACACTGAAAGAGAGTAGGTTTAGATTAGATGTTGTGAAGAAATTCTTTACTCAGAGAGTAGTGAAGCTCTGGATCAGATGGCCCAGAGAAGCTGTAGATGCCTGAAAGTGTTCAAGGCCAGGTTGGATGGGAGCCTGAGCGACCTGGTGTAGTGAATGGCATCTCTGCCCATGGCAGGGGGTTGGAACTAGATATCTTTAAGGTCCCTTCCAACCCTAACCATTCTATAATTCTATGATTCTACAACCACATTAATTCCTTAAGTGAAGCTGAAAGGATACTTTGGTAAGCCTGTCTTTTTCCTTTTTTATTTTTTCATTTTTTTTCCCACTAGACTCAACTTGAGCAGCTGCCTGGCTCCTAGTCCCAGGATTATCTCTGCCACTTCTTTCGAGCTGGCACAAGCACTGCATGGCCTCTTGGCAGAGGAATTGATACAGCTTGGACATGTACAAATCTAGCAGGAGTGGTGCAATAGGAAGGCTATAAGCCTGCTGGTTTAGGCTGGCTGTTGCAGCACGGCTCCTGGACACAAAGCCACAAGCTCAGACTAAGACTTGCTCTCCCTTCCCTTAAAAAAAATCCTGATTGTGCACTCAGAGCCAAGGAATTTAGTTCAGGCCTCCAGACTAGAGCCCTAGAGCAGTATTTGTGCAGCTGCCCAGTTTACAATAGCAGGCTCAAACCCTGCAGCGAACACGAGGAGGCACAGTGCTGCATCTTGCTTTCCTTGGACGCTCTCCAGGAGCTGTGCTCCCAGGGACTCTTTCACAATCGCTGCAGCCTGGCATGCACTGCCGGACATTTTTGGCTGCTGTGCACACCTCTAGTGTTGCAGGCACACATAGAACATACGTCTTCCCAGAGGTGGAGGATTTTTGCAAGTATTTGGATGTGTTCACCTGAAAGGGAAATTTTGTGAATCCTGCAACTTATTTACAATGGGAAACAGCACACCTGTGGCCATGCATGCTGTATAAGCCTGAAACTGCAGGTTCTGATGTTCCTGGCAGCTCTGGTGAATGCTTGGTCACAGGGTCTCTGTCTACTGCAGCCCTGCTCATTACCCTGTGCCAAGTGCTGGCTGATCTGCCACCCTTTCTGCTGCCTTGGATCAGGCCCTGGGAGCTAACTAGTGTTTCAGCACTCCTATTAACTTCATAGTGCTGTGCTGTGGGATGAAAAACAAGCACAGCACCTGAAGGTGCAGTACAGCACACTTCAGGTGCACAGCGTGCACAGAAGTGTGCACAGCACACTTTGTGTGCAGTAAGTACCTTACTGCACCTGAAGAAATAAGAAAGTGTCTTAGGAAGATAAGACCTTACGAAGAAACTCTCAGCTCCCATGACTAACAGATAGGAGACCTGTAGAAAAAAAGGTTCCACTTAATTTGAGGCTTAGTAAGCACCAACCCTGTCAGCTCATATAACCCACTGTAAAGACTGTGCTGTGAAGCCACACAGCAGAGTACTTCACATCTTCCATGATTACCTGCTTGCATTAACAGACCAGTTAAACAAACCCTGATTATAAGCCCAAGGTTTGTCCTAGGCTAAGATGATAGCAAGCAAGGGGTGAAGCAATGGTAATGTCTCTTTCCTACCACTGACAGAAGGTGCAATGCTAACTCCTTCAAATGTCCTCTCCTCTCTTCTTCACATACAGAGTGACAAAAGAGGAATGCATGCTGCTTCTCTCTTTCATTTTTGATATACTGAACATCTGAGATGCTAGGGAATGAAGGAAAAGCATTGCAGTATCTATAACAGGCATAGAAGTTTGCACAGTCATGGAGCTGCTGGTACAGCGTCATACAGTACATAAAAACATCCTTGATGCTAGGAGTGCGCAAAGGTTGAGGAAACAGATTATTTTCATTCATTATAGTGAATCCTAATCACAAAGTGATGTCAGCCTGTGCAGATGTACTTGTCATGACTTCAAAGCTTTGTCCAGTGGGGTCCTGAGCCCTTCCAAGGATGGAGATGGCACGGCCTCCCTTTACAGCCTGTTCCCCTGCTCATTTTGTCCTTAGAGTCAAAAGGTTGCAGTTCCACCTTACATCCTACAGTGAGATTTCAGCTCCTTGGGCAAGGCATGTAAAAGCCTTTAGGAGCTCAATAAGCAGAAAGGCAGAAAGGGTTTTCTAAGTAAGTCAAACAGACTTCAGTGAAAAGTCTGACTTGCTGGAAATCCTGTTAGAGAAAGCATGTCCTTTGCATGCCCCGACCCAGTCAGTGTCACAGGGAGTGACTGAACAGAACTAAAAGCTTTGCTTATTTGTTCATACCATTTTCGAAAGGCACTGTGAAAGACTTTACTTTTTTTTTTGCCTTGCCATAACTGCAGAAAATGAGGAGGCACATATACAGGATACAGAGCCCAACCTCCTCCGTGAAGGTACACCACATTTGCTGAACTGAATCACTGCTGTTAGTGTTGTGTAGGGGAGTGTAACCCTCCTTAACATCCTTCCTATCAGCCACCTCCTCCAGGTTTTCATCTTTCCCTGTATTTTACTACTATTTCTAAGTACCACTTAAATGCTTCTTCATCTTGGCTGCCAGAAATCATTCTTTTCTCTCTTCTACAATGATTAACTGTAATGTTCTTTTTTTTAAAAAAAAAATAAAGGCTGTTGAGGCAGCTGTTGCACCAAAAATCAGTCACACAATGAAAATGCATTAACTTACTTACAGAAAAACATAACCTGGAGTAGCATTCATGAAAAACAAAACAACTCCCCCACCCCCACCCCCCAAATCACATCTGGAGAGAAATCTGTGGTGGTTTTCTAGATTCTTCCTTAGATAGGTACTATAACCTGGTCCTAAAATACCTGTATTTCTTCAGGTTCAGAGTGCAACATGTTGTTATATTCATAGTTTCCAACTCCTGAGTTTATTACTTCTGCTGTTGGGTGATATTTTGCTATTTGCTTGTGGAGTCTGAACAATGAAATAGAATTTTGCTTGTACTCTGAGCTACTTTGAATATTCACAGAAAATGTTGAGAATGCCTTTATCTTATCTGGGATGTTTCAGTCTGGGAGATATGCAGCTTGTTAGAGCAAGGCAGGGACAGACTGGTTCCAGACCCCTCTTAAGTTCTTAAGTATCCAGACATTCCTAAAACTCCCTCTTTAAAATAATTATTCTCTCTGAAATACTTCTCTCTTTAGTTGCCACCATGACAGCAAAATAACAAAGCCCTCTTCTTCTCCCGTTTTCAAAACACAGAACAGAATTTCTACCCTAGATGTTCTGCTCTAGAGGTAAACTTTTGGTATCTTTCTGCAGGGATCTGCATTATTAGGTGTTGGCAGCTACAAATGCAGAAAAGGCTGACTGAGGCAGATCCTGACTGTTCAGAACCCTGCAGGTTACCAGCCATGCTTCAGGACATCTGAATGTGATGTGTTGTTGTTTCTGAACTGCTGCAGTTGGAAATTCAGTTTGCTAAAAGACCCTGAAATTAACAATGTTTTAATAAATTTGATGGCAAATTGCTGTTATTCAAGAGGTACTCTTTAAGCCATCACTGCTTGCTCAGAAGAAAGGCAGGAGAGTAGCACACACTCTCCATAGGTTCAGGCATCCCAATTTATACTGCTTCTGTGCAGCTGACTAGGTCACTCAACAGTACTGCTAACATACCATGTAAATACAGCTGCCATAGCTACACGAATAAGCATTCTCAGATTTGCTTCCTTGCTTTGTTTTCTTTAGGACATGATGACTGATACCAGTAACTCTTACCTTCTGTTTGCCATACTAAAATATTCCCAAGCACTAGTGGTTTTTTTTTCATCTGCAGCATGCTTGGTCTGCCGAGATTTTTTGTGATTATATGTAGAGTTGCAAGAGAAAGTCTGCTCAGACATTTGATGGCCTCCCTCTAGTGGCTGTTACTGCGGGATAAAAGTAAGGCTGTGATGAAGTGAACCCCAAGGTTTAGTGTGTGCATTAACCACTGCATGAAATGAAAGGAAGTAAAGTTGGGAAGCAGGTTAAGCCACATCAAAACATGACACAGACTTGCCAAGTTATTACCAAAGGTCTGTTACTGCTCTTTCAGTCCTGAAAATACTTATCTTCCCCACTTTCTCTCTCTTCCTCTGTGTCCTTATATATGATAATCTAAGGACACTGGTGGGCCAAAATCTGCATGTAAATAATTTAAAGATTTTTTTCCCAGTTCTGTTAGTTGTCCAAGTAAGACAAATATGCAAGTCCATATTTTTCAGACATGGAGAGGGCTCCTTTGCCTGAAATCCTATCTGATTTTTCTAAACACACATGTAGATCTAGTCAAAGATGCTGTTTTCTGTTACAAACCTTGTCCCAACAGATATTTGAAAAACAAGTAAGATCTGGGAAGTGTAGTGCCTTTATTCCTTTTCCAGTACTTTTCTGTTAGTTCCCTAATGTAAATATCAGTACTTTGGACGAAACAGTATATGTCTGTATAGCCAGCAGTTGTATTCCTGTGTTTAAGATCTTGCTGACTGTGGTTCATTACATTCTTGCTTACCAAATGTGCACATTTGTCTTACAGATACAAAAAGTGCCAGGGATGCATGGCTGTGTTTATACTTTTATAGAAAAAAGCTGCAATGACAGTGTAGCAAGGCAAAAGCTGGGGCTGGAAAACAGCCCATTAAAAATGACAAAAATACAAAGCTCCTCCAGCTGCAAGAGGAGCTTTGCCCTGGTGTTTCCTTTTGGATCCCTCACACTTTGGCTTCTGAGTGATAAGTGAAAGGTGAGATTTGCAGGCAGTGTGAGACAAGCCAATCCAAGCTGCATCTACAGAATATCCTAAAGAAACATGTCCCATGAGTCTATGCTTCTGGCACAGCAGAAATTAAGACTGCTGCTGCTATTCTCTTGACTGCTTTTAGTAATGTCATAGCCTGAAGTATTGTTACCTAAAAGTACCACTTGTGTTCCACCTGAACCTCATTTTGGGATGAGACTCTCTGTCAATGTCTCAGCTCTAGACACTCCACAGTCAGGGCATATGTTTTAAGCTCAAACTTATTTGCAAACATGCAGGTGGAGTTAAAAATCCACTTGTTAAAAAGCTGCCTGTTCCATGTACACAAATGCCTCTGACATAATGGCCTGCTAAAAGACAAAAGAAAGCAACCAGTGTCAGAGTCAAGGATCCAAATCATTCTTTTTGAGAAGTTTTTTCTGCAAAGTCACTATAAAGAATCTGCTACACAACAAACATACTAAAAGGCCTACTGAACGTGCAATAGGAGTAGGTATGAACAACAGGATGAAATGGAGAACATTACTTCAGAATTAATAATGAACAAAATAAGGAGATGGCTCAGAAAATAAGTGTTACTGCTTGAGACTCTTTCTCAGACAAGGCTGAAACACAGCAAAGGGGAGTTTCCTCTATCAGTGAAGACAAACTGATACTTTTACTCATGAACCAATCCTGGGTGATTTTGGTGTGATTTCACTGATTTCAATATAGTTATGCTGACGTGAAACTGCTGTGATTGAAGCTGACTTAAGTTCTCAATTTTTTTCCTCATCAACACAAACAACTATGTATATAATGCAAAAAGACCAACAGCAGAACCACAATAGCACTTTGTTATAAACGGAGGTATGTGGGAGCTATAATCAGAACTTTATTTCTCCCTTCTGTATATTGGGTTCATCAAATACTGTAATATGCCAAAAAAGTGTGAGTTTGTGCCTGAGAAAATTCAGAAATTGTTACTCTTTCACATAAAGCGTGTAGTTAAATATAACACTTTATAAAAGAGGCAGTGATGGCAGGGGATAAACGCTTTAAATGGCCTGGGACATGCATTATCATCCCAAATTTAAAACTTGTTCATAACAGATGGCAGTAAATGTGGTGTGTGGAAAGTCTTGGAAAATGCTGACACAACAGCAAAGCAGAAAGATACCTGACAAAACAGGAATGACCCCAGAACATCCACAAAAACACTGGAAGGCACTGTCTTCCAGGAATACAAATCTACTGACTTCACATTATTCACTGTCTCCCAAATTGAGCAAACGAGGCATTTTTGTAAGTTAATTAAAAAGTTCAGGGAAGTGTAGCTCAATACTTGGGAAAAAAAATTAATTTATTACATTTTCCTTTAAATATTTGCTTGAGTGACTGATTTCAGATTCAGAAGCTGTTCTAGGATCCCGTTCTTAAAAATACAGTTTTTCTGAGACATGGTGCTGATGGTGAAAATTAAACTTTGACATGAGTTGCTCACTCTACTTTTATCCAGCTCTCATCTCTCATTCCATCGAGGTCAGCAGAGTTTTGACATTGAAAACCAGGAGCAGGAAGAGCCACCTCATGGGCAGGAGTACTGAACACTGTCCTCAAAACAAGTTTGCTGTCACCAGGTCTTAAGAACAGCCATCAGCAGAACTGTACCGCTTGGGTGTGAAGACAGCCACATGAAGTCAGCCCCTCTGATGATTTTAATTCCATGTCTTTCCTTAGTGGTAGAGGTTTGGAGGTAGAAAAAACACTGCTTCAGCGTCTGGACCTCGTTCACAGGACAAATGCAACACAACCTGCTTCTCCCCTAATCCCTTACTGGTTATTTTGCCATTGAGATTCCAGTGTGAGCTGATCTACATGCATTGTGAAGACAAACATAGGCAGCTTACACAAAATGAACGACTGCATCAGCATTTCTGTAAAGTGCACACATAAAATGACATTAGGCTGGGAATCTTGCAGCATAAAAAGCTGCCTAATTTCCCTTAACCTTCCAAGTCCTGTACTTGTGATTCCAGGGTCAAACCAACGCATCAGTTAAAACCTACCTGCCAATGGGCTAATCTCCACCAGACCCCTGAAGCAGCCTGTACATCCTCTCTGGCATTTCTCTCTAGGCTTCTGTGTCACCAACTTATCCAAGCTTTTACCCTGCACTTTACATGCTGGTGCTCGAAAGTTTGTTCTTTACATATCTGCCTGAAGTGTTCCTATCCTTGGGAATATTAATCTGCAAGACCTCATTGAAATCAATGACAACTTTTGCTAGGCATTGGGGCCATGTATTTATGTATGGGAAACACACAGGGCAAGTGCATACCCTCACTATGAGTGAAGACATCTAGCCCACCAGTGTGTGAGAGGGACCTGTAAATTCACAAACCCCTTTAGTGCCTTTTGAAGATCCAAGTTGGAACAAGGAAGTACACATGATACTAGTGAGACAGTATGGGGGAATTCTCAGAAGAAATTTTTTTTTTTTAAGATGAGATTGTAACAATGGAGGAAAAAAACCCACTGCCCATCCTTAAAAATGTACAAAGGCTCAATTTTTGTGTTTTGCCACCATAAGTTTTCATTTTGGTGGGGTATGTGAATGCAAAAACATGTGTGTGGAGGGGTGAAGGTTTAACTAAAATAAACTCAAGATCTTTGAGCCTTAGAGTAGACCGCAGAACCTGGAGAGGAGGACATAAAACTTGGGGGTGGAGAGGGAAAGAAGTTTGTCTAAAACTTTTTTTTTTAATATACTGCTCTGAATTAAGCCACTGCATGGCATCTCCTTGAGTCGTCAGGCTGGTGACAGTGCGAAAAGAGTTAGTTAACCGCACCTACTGTGTTGAATCATCTGATGGATAATAAGGAAGGGGTCTCAGTTCTAGTAACTTCATTTGATATTTGTTGGAAGACATTTTTCTGAGCTCTTGCTGACCCATAAACTAGCTTTTGGGGAGAGTTGCAATCCTGCATCAGAGTAACTGAATTCTACAGGGCTGTTCAGGAAACACCTGCTTCCCAAAGTGGGAGTAATTGGGACACGTAGGGACATGCTAGGTGCTGAGGATAGCCAATGGGAGAGATGTTCTGCAGGAACTGCCCATGCCAGTATGCATTCAGGCATGGTTCTGCCAACTTCTACTCTGGCTGCCCAGGCAGGGTGCTGGCAGCAGGGTTTGTCTCTCAACATGTGTAACAGCTTTAGGTGTGGTCACCTAAAAATTTCACCTAATTCTGTTGTTCAAGGAGTTTTGCTCTTTGAGACATCTTACACTAATGTCTGATAGTTGAAAAGATAAAGGAGAACCATGTGAGGGAGCACAAGTGCCTTTAGTAGCTGTGACTTTTCAAAATAGACTTTTTGAAGCATACCCTTCTGAAGCAGACCCATCACTAAGTGCTGTTTTAGTGAGAAGAAAATAATTCGTTGTGAAGAAAAGTATTTCTCCTTGGCAGCATTTAAATTCCAATGACTGTGGGTTGCGTAGAGACCAAACCCTGTCTTAAGTTACATCTGCTCAGGTGAACTATAATATCTGAATGGTGGATAGAGGACAAGAGTAATTTTGCAGAAAATTCTTTCATGAAGAAGGTGTTTTTGTGATTGCTGCAAGAGTGTTGCAACACCTTGCCTTGAGCAAGTTTTTCAAAAGAGGAAGATTTTGATGATGAGATTACAACAGCTTTGTGGGCATGAGACTCTGTAACAGTCACAGGAAAATCCCTATTTTTTAAAATGCTTTATTCCTATGAGAAGTTCTTGCTCAATCAGGAAGTCTCATTAAAATGATGGAGAATATGAACAAAAGAACAAGGATTAGTTGGATGAGTAATGATGCAGACATACGTACAAAATACTTTTTTTCTAGAGCGTGGCTTATTCAACTAGCATTACTGTCTGGAATCATATTTTAAAACTTCTGCGTCTGTCTGACTTTTGAAGGGTGGGGACTCAGCTAAGGAAAATTAACAATTATAACAGGCAGAACAGAACCACAGTAGTGTATATTAGTATGACGTATGCATTGCAGAGAAGGTTGTTCCAAGAGCCTGTCTACAAATGACAGTGGGATGGAGAGGTACTGAAGTGGTTTTGAATTATTAAGTTGCTGTGGTGAGAAGTTCAGTGCAAGCTAATGTGTCTGAAAAAAAACCCCACAGCTCTGCCTGTTCAAGCAAATGACCATGTAAAAACTTTAAAAAATAAGGAAATGGCTAATGTAGTCAATTAATACACTAGCAATGCTATAAATTTTCTGATATTTCTCTTTTATGTCGCGCACACATCCAAAAGATGTGAACGAGATGTTCCTTGAGAGCTAACAGCTCTAGCCTGTAAGTAAAGCTGCTGCATCAGATAAACTGCAGTGAAGGACAACTCCCATCTCTTTTAAGAACATACTAGTTAGACTCTCAGCATTACCTGCCACATGCCTGCCATTATCTGAAACATACTATAGGCTATTTTTCTTATCTTTATGTCTGCCATTCAGCTCCCTGCTGAGAAGCTGCCATCAGGATGGTACAGATATACTTTCAGAGTCTAGGAGTGGTTTAACACTCCACTCACAAACAAAATTATCCAATATTTTTCATTCTTTTGCGATAACTGAGAAAATTAACAAATACATTAGCAATATTCATCCTGCTTGGAGAGAGCTGAGGTGAGTCTGATTCTTTGCATTTAGACAGACACAGTAAGCAACGGTGTCAAAAGAACTTAAAATCCACTTCCATGGATTCTCAACTTTCATGATTAGCAGCAAGAGGAGAAAAAAAAAACCCTCACTGAAACATTTCATCTTGAGGCTGCTGATGTCCCCAGATGCCAGTGCTTGACAGAAATGTGCTGTGGTTCTGTGACCAACCTATTCAGATCAGAGAGTGGTCTGGGTTTGTGGGCTTGCACAGGACACTGTGGGCTACCCACTCTAGTGACTACCTACCTTGTATTCATGCTGATGTAAAAGTTTGTCTAGTTTTGCAGCAGGCAGTGATGGCATGCTGTGTACCCAATGTCCCTTTTGGGCTAGCACAAGAGCAAGAGTGACATGGTGCTCCTTTCCCCTTCCTCCTGCCCCAGAACAGATAACCCACAGCTGTTCCCCATTCTGCAAGCTTCTTGCAGAAACCAGGAATAAAAGTGGTTCTGCCCTGGCACTTTCCCTGCAAATCCCCAGCTTCCCTTATACCAAGTGACTGCCAAACGTCACTCATCCTCTCTGTGAAGAGATGTGCATGACCAAGGCACATCCCAGAGATGAAACCATACTGTCCATGGGTGTCTGGATGAATTTTGTGCCAACCAGAATAAGAACAGGGGAGAGAGGTGCATTACTGCGGTCTACTGGCTGGCACGGCTGCTAACTACCTTGCACTCCTTGTAGCAAACTGGTTGTTGTTGCTCTCTGCAGTGACAAGGAAAGAGAGTTACTGACCATGGTGCCATCACTACATTGCCAGCATTTTGCAGAAGAGTCTTTCCACGCAAGCTTACAAGGGCTTCTCCAGCATGGCAGGCTGCATCTGCAGTCTTGTTCAGTAGTCAAAACATACCTGGGCACTGGTACAGGGTGGGTGATTTCCGTGACAGCCAGTTGCTACGTGCAAACTTTCTCTTGCAGTTCATAGCCCGAGGGGATTGCTAAGCATTTAACTGCTCTTCAACTTGGATTGGTAATACTCATCGTATGCTGCACAACTGAGACTGATGCCTCAGACAAGTGATCCCCCAGTTAGCCTAGTGTGTCCCTACACTTCCCTGACATCTGTGCATCTGAGTCGGAGCCATGGGTGCTGGGATGAGGTTATTGATGCTGGGTTTGTGGTGAGATTGAAAAGTCAGCATGTTTGGGTGTGAATGTACTCATGCAGGATCCCGGATGAGTGCCAGAACCTGCTATCTCTTGCACCATCACTGCATCTCTTGCATCATCTCACCATCACTGAAAGGACAAAGGAAGGAAAGCAATAAGAAAGAGGAAACTTGAAAAACAGGTGAAGTCCAGCATTGGGGAAATGGCAAGAAACAGAGAGCAATGAAATAATATCAAGGCAGGTGAAACTTAAAGCTAAGGAAGAACCAATCCAGATGACATGCTGGTAGGTGACTGCAACTGTGGAAGAGCAGGTGTCACCTAGCTACTTGCACAACACGAGCCCTTGACATTTCAATCTTCTGCTGGCACACAAATGCTGGTGTGCACTTTAGGGCCAGCACTGCACTTGTCAGTGGTGCAGGTTGTTCCCTGATTAGGACCCCTGTGCCCCCCTTAGCTGCCGCAGTGCACTAGATGTGCTGCTAATGTAAATCTGTTTGGGTTCCACCAGAGAAGGAATCCAGCCCTTGTGCACTAAGATCATTATCTGAATAAACCTAGGGGAACAGTTAGATGGAAAGCACTTGAGCACACTTCTGCTCCCAACTAAAACATTAGGTGTGTAACCTCAAAAAGCAAAGCAGGCATGTCTGCACAGAGCCTGTGTTCAGAGTGCTGTGCTCTGCCTGTGCAGCAATGCAGTGCCTTTTGAAGGCGCACCAGCTAGTTGCATGGTGGCAATTCCTCAACCATTTCCCTCAGTGATTATGCCATATGAAAGATATTCCTGAAGTTCTTGCTCCTCTTGTTTGTGACTCCGCACAGGCCCTTGAGTTGTGCTGATACTTTCTATGGAGCCACACAGTAAATCCTTGGGGAACTGCAGCACCCTGCTAGGAATAATCCTTCCCCAGAAGCATCAGAGTCCAGGTGCAACCCCCAGTTTCTGCTGGTGATCACTGGGTTTCTTCTTATGCCAAGATTGCTTGTAGTGTATGGCCAGCTTGGATATCACAACACAACACTCCACTATGCCCATCTATTGTGCTCCCAGAAGAGTAGTTCCCAAAATTCTCTGTTTCTTCACCCAATTTGTTGAGTCTTGACTGCAGTTCCATCCTAAATCCAGTTGTAGCTATGGTCCCAGATGTAGCAACTCCTCCCCCTAGGAATGGAGATGTCCTTCATATACACTAGTGCAGAGAGTGAAGGGCACCTCAGACCTGAGCTGGCTCTGGTCAGAGGCCCTGTGGAGAAGTGCATGCTCTGCCAGCATCTCTTTCTGACTAAATAGCTGAGACTTCATTTGCTTTTTCAGTGGTATGGCATCTACATGCATGTCAGTTAAGTTTTAAAGTTAAGACAGTAACTATTAAAACACTGCTGTTCCCACCACAACCTGCAAAATTAGGTTGAGTGTAGCCTATTAATGGAGATAAGAGAAAATGCACTGGATGTGATTCCTGGGCTGCAGTAACAGTTCTGGTCTCTTTGTAACAGGGCAGAAAGGACAGAGGCCAACTTGCCAAGAAGATGTCAAGAGGAACTCTGGAACAGGTCTGGATAAAATAGGACATTCTTGGTATGCCTGAATTTGGGAGAAATTTCCTAAAATGAAAACAGAATGAGAAACTTGGAAAACAGGCGCAGGAGAGGAGGAAAGAGATTTACTTTGCATGTGCACAAGTGTATTCAGTTTTGAGAGGAGGGATGAGGACGGTGATTAAAGTACTCTGGGAGATGAGCCTCTGACCTAAATACAAACTGCTGGCCTCTGGTAATTTATTCCTTGTCCCTGAACACCCTGGCTGTTTGTTCCCAAAACCACCAAGCCCCTTCAGTCTTGCCAGCAGTGTTGAATTCCCCAAATACATCTCATCTGCACTGGGATGAAAACTTGTACAGGAACCATTTGTACTGATAAAAGATGTGCAATGCCTTTCAATGTTTCTGCCCTACCCTTCCAAGCTCAGATGATAAGAACACGGCTGTATGCAGGTGGCATTGTAGAGGGTGGCTTGAGCCAGGCTCATAGCTCACCATCACTGAAAGGACAAGGTCTGCCTTCTGTTCCTCCTCTCCTTCCCATTTTCCTCTCCTTTTTGCTCGCATCTGCATGTTCACACCCAGCTTTAATTTGTGCAGACTTCAGTCCTGGCCAGATTCTTCACCAAGTCAATTCAATTCACAGATCCAGAAAAAATATAAATTGTGTTTCTTCAGATCTAGGGAGTGAACTAGCGAAGCTCCTGGCATAGGGCTGGTGGACAGAAGGAAGTGGGAAGGGATGAACAGGAGAAAATTTCCATTTTGACAACGAAGAGTTTCTAGCACTTGGCCATCTTATGCACCCTCACCCTTAGTAAAGAGAGCAGAAGTGATAGTGCAGCCACACTCTGTTATTCTACAGGTGAGCCAGTTCTGAAAAAGCAGTTTAATCCAGTGCATTAGGCTGGGAGTCAGGTGTCAATGCTCTAGTGTTGGCTTTGTTTATGGTCTGCTTTAAGACACTGGGAATATCATTTCATCCTTTTTTGCCTGCTTCTGTGAGTGGAAAACAATAGCACTGATTTCCCTTGGTGTCGCTGAACGAGAAGTGCTGGTGTTCCTTCTTGTAACCTTTATTTTCCCACTTGAGAAATGCGAACATTGCTAGTGGACCAGAATATGTGTATGTCAATGGACACATTGGTGCATACTCTGAAGGATTATTATAACCTTAAACTGCCTGTATCCCAAGTCATGCATGTCCTGTGACATATCACATGAAAGTGAGGACAGGACGTTGGCTTGGAATAGAGAATCCAGTAAAGTTATCCCGAAGGACTCAATAGCATGCACTGTGCATGCACACCTCTCCCATGGCTATCAGAACCTACTTACTGCTTAATATGAGCAAAGAGAGGAAAGGTGGCCTTGTGGTAACACCGTTGGTCTGGGACGTGGCCACTAACCTGCACCGTGGTGCTGCTGCATCTTGTGAGGGCTGGAGAAAGTGATTTAGGGTCAGACACTTCAAAACTACATACCTTGCAAATACTTTCCCATAATTTCCCCATGCTTCTCTTTCTTATCTGAAAAGTGACTTTCAAGAATTTTCTGTCATGCAGAAATCATGTGGGAGATAAGTGGCCTGAGATAGATACCAAAGATAAGTTAAGACTGTTATTTGAAAACCAGTTGAATGGGAATTGAAAGTCTTTAGCCTTTAGGGGGATAAGAAAACTCTTGGTCTTCATTGCATGGCTCTGGGTAATAAGCATGCTATTTTATGATTTGAAGACTAGTCTTTTTTTATCTTTTACCTGAACTAAGATTATCATAGTTGTCTGAAACTACAAATATCTGTTTCGTTTATTTTTTTCATTCATTCAAACTGGTCCTTAAAATTACTTCTTTTCTTGCCTGGAGGCCTCCAGCTGTTTGTTTTAACAGCTGCATCACTGTCTGGCACTATTGCCTCCCTTTGATATGCCTGAGAAGTTAAAGGAAGCAGCTTGATCAAACTTGGACAGGAGTTTTTGTTAGACCCTGGAACTGAGTCCCAGGCTAACACCCCATGCACCAAGAGGGATGACTTGTCACCCCAGAGTCGCTCAGCATTCTGGATCTGATTTGGATACATTCAGGTGAGTGTCTGACTGGGTACTAAGCTTGCAAGTTTGCATTCAAATTCCTAGGCAACCACAACCCCTGAACACATCTGTCAGAGCCACATGGCCACTTTTGGCCTGACAACATAATGTGATGGCAAGGAAAACAAGGAAGAGGAAAAAAACATATCTGCTGTGGAAATGTTGCAAAGAGAACAACCACAAAAAAAACTTATGCCAATGTGCAAGGTTGGAAAACATAAGGTGATTATCACATAAATAGCAATGCAATACACAGCCTACACAATCTACACAGTGCAGTATAACAAATGGCAACCACCTAAAGCTTTCTGACCATGGAGAACATATCTGGTCCCAGGATTATTGCTTCTGAGACAGTGGACTGTAATAAGATCACAGCAACCAGCTTCCTGGAAAAGTCAGCTAGCTACGAATAATATATGCTGATTATACTTTAAATATCTTCATCAATAATTACTTGCACTTCTTGTGTATGCCAGTTGTAAAATATAGTTATTGGAAGAGCAAGCACTATTCTCATAAAGTTATGTTAATTTGAAAGCAGGTTGGCCTTGCAAAAATGGGCCCAGAGCCTGCTGCATACGTTAATGTCTGCCTCCATTACTGCTCTCTATATTTATTTCCCACAAGTTACAATAGGGAGAGGGTGGAAAGAAAGAAGAAGACAGGAGAAGAAATCTACCTGTGTTTTTATTCCCCATACACCTGCTTTGGGCTGCTGTGAAGCTCTAGGGGCTTGGGAGCAGCAGAGTCCTACCAGATGCTCCTAAAAGCAACGTGCATAGGGGAGAAGTTCTGTGCATCTTCCAAACCTTTCCCAGTCACGTGAACAAGGTAAAAGTAATTGCAAATACACACAGTAAAGATGAAAATGCTCTGATTCTGTTGCTCTGCACAAATCCCTCTCCTTGTACAATGGAATTTAGGCAGTAGTTATGAGTACATGAGGTTTTTGCAGCTGTTACAAGAGCGGGGAAGGTTGTGTGTAGTCCCACATAAAAGCACGTAAAGACTAGAAGTCAGCTCCAGCCTGAACTCAGATTTTCTGGTACTGGAGTAATAAAGAAGGATGAATTGACCTCAATTTGTTGAAAAATTTCCCCTCAATTGTTGAAATTCCCCCCAGCAAAATGAACTCTTGTAGCAAACTTCTTCACTACAATGCTTACATAGATTACATATTTGAAACTTTATTCCTTTTCTTTTCATCATCTCCAATTTTACAGGTAAAAGGCTTAAGTCAGCTAAAATGTCCAAGGATTTCTGTTTGAACTTAGATCCCCAGGCATCATCCTGCCAAACGTGGAACAGTAATGCACATTCTGCACAGCACAGCTGCCTCTCCCTCGATGTTCAAAAAAGGCCAGTAAGCTTATTTGATGGATCAGCCTTTTATATCAACTATGATCTGATTAAATTTTCCACCTAGGTTTAGGCAAAATCAGCCTCATGTATACGCTTCTGCGCGTGTATGTGCATGTGCACCTGTGCATAGAATCATAGAATGGCTTGGGTTGGAAAGGACCTTAAAGATCATCTAGTTACAACCTCCCTGCTGCGGGCAGGGACACCTTCCTCTAGACCAGGTTTCTCAAAGGCCCATCCAACCTGGCCTTGAACACTCCCAAGAATGGGGTGTTCACCACTTCTCTGGGTGTCCTGTTCCTGTGCCTCACCACACTTACAGTGAAGAATTTCTTCTTTATATCTAGCCTAAACCCACCTTTTTTTTTTCAATTTAAAGCCATTCCCCCTTGTCTTATCACTGCATATCCTTTTAAAAAGTCCCTCTCCACATTTCACATGTGAAACAAGCATATGTTTGTGTATCTACAGAAAAAATAAGTGAAGGCATGCTCACCTGGGATCCTGCTGAGCATCACCCAGAAGTGCTTGCCAAGGCTGTAGGTGTCCTCAGACCAGGCCAGCAGATTGAGGGCACACTGGTCCTGCAGCACAAACTCCTCAAGGGGCAGAGTGATGGCTACCTACGTGAAGTAGATGTCCAGGTTGTATGGCAGGGGTGCCTTGTGCACAAATGTCCACAGCTTGTATGAAAAGAAAGAGATTAATTGCTCTCTGTGCACATATTTGATGCGGCAGTGATGTGGGGAGGCAGCACCACCCCAAGGGTGATGTTTCTTCCCCCAGGGACCTTCAGCAGCTGGATGATCTCCTGGTTGGACTTCAAGAGGAAGTCCTGGCTGTTGGTGTTGTGTAGGTAGCACCAGGGCACGGCCATGACCAGCAGGTCTCCCATGCAGTGGAGGCCAGCCTGTGGGCAGGAGACGCCGCTGTAGACCACCCGCTCCATCTGGGAGGTGGGGAAGGCATTGGGAAAGCATGCCAGCAGTCATTACACTGCCTGCTAGCAGGGGAATGGTGCCTTGGCACCCACGTGGACACAGAGTACATTTTGGGGCATGTACAGAAACCTGAATTGCTGCTCGAAGGTCTCACACTCATTGTGCAGTGTCAAGACACAGGCATCGGAGAAGGCAGTCTTCTCAGCCGAGAGGGTACAGGTGATGAAGTGGTTCTGCCTGATGTAGTCTGTGCAATTAGATTCTCTGAATGATGTTTTTAAAGGGTTTTCATTCAGAAAGGGCACCTTATCTTCAGTAAGTGCTTTGCTTCTGCTAAAGTTGAACTCACTGAGTAGTTCAGCTTTCTAAGAGATTTTTGTGCATGCAAACTAACAGTGTAGTAAACAAATGGAAGTGAAACACTGAGACTCAGAACAGTGAAGAAGCAATATCTGAGTGTATTCATCCCTGCTCAGAAAAAGTCTCTCTTGAAATATTGCAGAGAAGTCTGATCAGACACCACCAACAGCTGGTTTAGCTGGCTGTGCTTGCTTCCTTCTGGAGAACACATGCACCCATCTGATGCATAGTATGCAGCTGCTGCCCTTACTTTCAATATTAATCGTTGCATAGTCATCATTGATGTGGAAGCAGCATAAGTAGAGAATGACTTGCAGATGGAAGCTGCTCCACAGCACCCTGAAGATTAAACAGACATGTTGCATAATTACTGGCTTGGCAATGAACAGCTGGCACATATTTCATAGTGTCCCCAAATGCAATTTATGGATATGTTCTTAACTGCTCCCTTCCCACTCTCCCTGCATGTATCATATAGTTAAAACTTCTGTGCATGCACCTTGTGACAGGAAAGCCTCATATTTGCCTCTTGTATAATTCCATTTTTTTACTTATAGGATTTTTTTTCTGAACCACCCAAGTGTATCAGTCATCACTGCTTCTGAACTGTGAATGGTTTGTGACATGAAATAAATACTACTTCAATATGTCTGAGTGAGAATTACACTACTTTTTAGATCAAGCATGTATAAGCCAATGTGGCTTTTCTGCTGTTTTATATCCTGGATTAATACAATTTTTAAAAGGTAGTTATCAGAAAGCCACCTCCATACATACCATTTCCAGCCAAAGAACACAAGATGGAAACAACCATTCATCTGCCTTCTACCTCTATGTCCCTTCCTTCTTTATTCTTCACTTCTCACATAAGGTACACATTCAAATTCAAGGATCTCACACATAAGAAGCAGGAGAATCTTTTTGCCTCTATATAGAGTTATATCACAGCCATCTTTTTTTTTTTCAGCAGTGCTTTCTTCATTTGTAAATTTGAAATCTGACAAGAAGTTTCTACTGAGTGTCATGGATAAGTTGTGATGAGCTCCAGGCTTACATCCGTCACAAGGAACTGTGTTAGCAAAACCTGCTATTTAAACTACTTCAGCTAACCCTAGGCTTTCTGATGAGATAGTCTAAGACCCGTATATGCCTCTGCTATAACCACATGCTTATGCAACAAGAGCTTGTGGCTATTTCTAAGACCCGTATATGCCTCTGTTATAACAACATGCTTATGCAACAAGAGCTTGTGGCATGGCTCTGACTGAAGTGAAGGCCTTGGTAAATTTCTTTCTTCCAATTGAGTCTGTTCATGTGGATCTCCTGCCACAAGACAGAATGCTTGGGACATGTAAACTTTATCCAGCATCAAGGCTGAGGCAAAATCAGGTGAACTGAGATTATTATGCCAGTAAATATTCTGAATGGGCAGCCCATTTTGCTACAGAGAGAGAAATACCATTACCTACCTTCCAACTCTTGCAGACAAGTCACCTCCGGCACTGGCAGGTCCCTCACGGAAGCTGCACTTCCCTCCTGTCCTGGCCCCGAACAGTCTCCAGAATTCTTTGTTCAAAGGATTTGAAGGCTGCAGGCAGTGACTTCAGCCCATCAAATACAGTCACAAGCTGTAATGAGGAGAGGAGCACTGGAGAAACTTTGTAAGGACTCGTGGCCAGAATGTCCCCCCAAGAGGGGCAGAAGTGCAGTCAAGCTTACTTGAAGACAGCAAGCAGCAGAGACACTCCTCACTGGACTGTCAGCAGGGATAGGCAGGTTTAGTTGCGGTCATGCAGGAGATACAGTGCAAGCTTCTCCACAGACACCAGTGTCTTCAGAAGGAGAACAGCTCCAATGGAGCTGAGGAGCTGGAACAGAGGTGTGCAAAGTCGCTGGGAGTAACAGACATCAGCTGATGCTGCTGAGAAGTCAATATGGAAAATATTATCACAGCCCAATAGTACAGCTTCTTAAAAGAGGGTTCAGAGAGATGAGCAGGTGCTGAGCTGAGACCACTATCCAAGTCTAGCAAAGAAATGCACAGCAAACATCACCATGAGGGAGAAATATGTCCCAGGTCAGTTACTGGTGACTGCTGTCTTAGGGAGCTCAGATTTGCCCAGAGTGCTTCAAACCACTGTTCTTTCCTAATTTGATTGTCACAGCAAATTATATCCAGGAGTGAACACCATTCACCTGCCTGATGCCTCAGAAAGGCAAACTGCCATGACAGACAGTGACAGTAAGGCCAGCAGCCTCTTGCTGTCCTCACTGCACTCCATGGAACATGGAGTTCATCATCTTTCCACCTTCTCACTGTGTCACCTGGCTGCAAGATCATTTCTCCCTCTCTGCCACAGTCTTAACATGAGACCTCCATCCAGCTGGAATTAGGAAGATGTGGAAGGAGAAAAGCAGGTAGCTTTTCCAAAGTATCAAAGGCTTCAAGACACCTAGATGCCATTGAAACTGTCTGCTCAGATGCTTTTAAACTACTTTAGGCACTGTGTAACCTGCTACATGGCTAGGAAAACCTTTAAGAACTTAAAATATATACATTTTATATACATATGTATGTAAGGAGACTGTTGTCTCTTAGGTGTTGAAGTCTGCCTTACTAGCATGGTCCATTGCAACACGTAAAGCTATATGCAGAAAGCAAGAGATCAGTGTGCTCTTCATAGGAATGAAATGCAAGGTTTAACTTTGCCTTGGTATGTTTTGTTGTTGGTTTGTTTTCCCTTGTACAGACATTGCTGCAACACCTTTGAAGAAATCCAGACAACCGTGATCCTTTGGTACTAATAGCCTTGGGGGAAAGAAGGCTGCATACTTGATGTTACTTCTTAATCTCAGTGCCTCAATTCTCTGGCATAGTTAGTATTTAGAAACCTGAAAACATACATGTAAATGACTGCTGTGAAAAATCAAGTTCTCAAAACCTTTAGGGTTTTAGATTTTTGTTTGGTTTTGATTTTACTAATTCTACCTCATGTTGCTTTGTGTGAAATGAGATCCATTCCTTGAATTATAGGCAAAAATCACAAAAACAACTCAAAACAAAACAAATCAGTGAAACAAAGAAATAAAGTATGTCATATGACCCACTTCAATGGAAAAAGTGTTTCTTGGGTATTGGTGAGTTGTTGCTTTTACAGACCCATTCAAAGTTCAGATGCAAGGACCAGCCAAATCTAGATGTACATTTGAACCATATTACAGCACCAGCCACCAGTAAGGTGGCAGGAGACCTTGTGATGCCCCTGGTTCTCCTGTTATAGATTGTAATGGTACCTCTGCATATTCTGGGTGCAAAACCAGAGTCACCGGACAAAAAGATAGTAGAAGAACAAATTTACCATGCAATTTAACAAATAGGTTGTGTAAAAGGGGTCTGTGCTGGCAAAAATTAAACTGCTGCTGACAGATTTGCAGTGCAGCTCCTTTCTATTGTTCCCTGCACCTGCACTGTAGCAATTCTCTTTTTAGCATGAGAGGAAATTTTGATGCTGTAGTGGAAACACACTTCCCAGTGGATTGAGGATTGAAATGGCTTTCCTGCGGATGAATAGGAACAGACCTTTCCAGACAATGAGGGTATTTTCTTAGGAGTAGAGTAAGCAAACAGTAAACTGCTCCTGGCCTTAATGAATATAGGTAATTGGTTTCAGCTAATTTGTTAGCTAATTAAAAAGATGCAGAGGCTTTTCTCTTTGGTTTGGAGTTCCTGTTTGGCCTCAGTCACTACTGATGAATGTTATGCATTTCATGTCCATTCTATTGTTAGGAGAAAACTATCTGTATCATAACATTCCTTTTCGTGACCCTCTGATGCAAAACTGTCGATTTGAATTGGCACCTTTGTTAAAAATCACAGTAAGCCTGTTGTGAGCAAACAGTTTCTCCTCAGTGTGGTTTTTCTGGTTAGGAAGTACAGGTAGCCACAGTCTGAGGTTTGGTGCCCAAGGAAAGGATCTCCTCATCCCTGACACCTTCTTGCACAAAGATGAAACTTCTTTGGCCTTGCACTGATTCAGGATGCTGAATAATGTGCATAGTCTCCCTAAAACTCTCCCCTTGAAGCAGCCCTGCCTGGCAGCGATTGTCTTTAACACAAGCCTTACTCAAGTGCCCCACCTGAGCTTGAAGGTATATACACACACACTGTGTAACACAGGGTAAGTGAAAGCAGACTCTGAGAGCAAAAGCAGTCAGAACATATTCCTGTCTCTCCTCTGCCCTCCCTTTTTTCCTGTTCAGAACAGTCCCTACCATTCCCGCACTCCCCAGCCAGCCATAATCTGAGTATTAAAAGAGAAGAAAATTCAAACCTACCTGAAACAGGAGTTCCAAGGCAGATGCACTGACACCGGACAGTCACAACACAGCAGCACGGGCAGCACATGGGAGGAGAGATGAAATGACACATTGAGGCAAATGCTATCTCAGCTCACATGGTCCAGTAAAACCATCAAGTAATCAAATTGTACACAGTCAGTGAGCACATCTGTCTGCACAAACAGTGGGGGCCAGACAATGTACCATCTCATTTGCTTTTGTCTTGCCATGCTCTCAAGCTCCAGCTACAGAGCCTCTTACACTGCAGGAACTTTACTGCTGGTCTGTATTTGCAGTAGACTTTTAGATATAAAAGGTTATGGGAATAGGTAAGCTGTCTAGTCTCTTAGTAGAACACATTTTGCAAGTCAGACTCGCTACTGGTCCAAAGCAGAGCATTCTAGTGCTCCCTTCTCCAATTAATTTCCAACAGGGACACGTACTCACCTCTGTGCAAACTGCTCCTCATCAGCTGCTCAGGAGCAACAGCATGGCATTCTCTTCCCTGCTCATTTATCCTCCTGCGTGGAGAAAGCAAGACATAATTAAACACGTCCTAATAGAGGACAGGCAGGCTGAGGAGGTGAAGCTGGATTTCTTCTGTTAAATATGACTAGATTTTATAGCTGACACTGGTGTAGTCGAGCCATGGAGAGAGATTTGTTTTCTTATTGCAGATTAAGGTATACATTAGTGTACAATAAAGTACAAATGTACACGTGCTGCTACTATTTGCCCTGGAGGAGTGTCCAAAGATAGCTTACACTGGATTTTGCAAACATTTGGGCACTTGCTAACTTTATGAACATGAACCCAGGATATTCCCCTGAGTGGGTGAAGTGGAGCAGCTGCTGTCACACCCTCAGGGAGGTGCCAGGTCAGGGCAATGTCCCTGCAGCCTGGTCTCTGTGTGTTCAAGGATCTGCTCCCAGCTGCAGGTGTGTTAGCAGCTAGAGGAGTAAAGCAACTTCATTTGCAGGTTGGGAGAACCTGCTTTGCTGAGCAAGTCTGACCACAGCTCTGCCTGCTGGCACAGGTGACTGCCAATGCCGGAGACAGCAGGTATATGGATCACTCCTATTATTTCTAATGCCTCCACTAAACACGTGGCATTATCATACACTTTATTCTGACAATACAACTTCTTGCCAAACACAAAATAAGCAGAGAACCTATATGGATCTAGAAAACATCAATTGTCAGGAATGACTGGGAGATATATAAGCTTATTATGGCATTTAAAAAAAAGGCAGAAAGTCTTCAAATATGTAAAAATGCTAAACCAGGGGCAAATTCTGGTGCAGATAGGAAGGGAGTAGCTGATTCTCCCTGTTCTCTGTGCATAGGACAAGAACTAATCATCTTAGATAGCATCAGGAGAGTTGAAGATCAGACATTAGGGAAGCTTTGTAGTGCTAAACAGTTAAATGTGGATTAGATTGTCTGGAGAGGCTGGAATTTTC
>NW_008686450.1:26971-40490 GCF_000695815.1 Acanthisitta chloris
GTGGCTTTTCCAACAGTTTTGCAGGTCATACTGGTTCCAGATATGGTAATTTTAGGCCTTTTCCAGCTCTCTTTCCTATGATGGTCTGTATTACAGTACCATAACTTGGTGGTATTTGGGCTGGGGATCCTATTACACTCAGTAACTGTAACAAGAGGACTTTGTCATCATTTAGAAATAGCCTCATAATCTCTGCTAATTACCATTAACACTGCAATTTGGTTAGGCTTGCAATAGTCCTGGACCACTCAAGAAGGAAAAGCATTTGTATGAGACTTTTGTGCTTCATCCTAAATATAAAGAAAAAAACCATTTAATAAATGATAAATATGTAACAGTTTACCTATTGACAGGTATTTCACCTCTCATGTCTTTTCTCATCATAACACAAATTAGCTTGATGCCTGTTCCATCCCTTTACTTAGTTTCCCTTCTACAAATTTTCAGGTTCCTTTTTCAAAGGGCTGTGTTTGGTTTCTGTTGTCCTTAATGCCTTCCTACCTGGGAGAGAATTTTTCATTAGGTTTAGGTAGAACCAAGACAGGACTTGCCTTGAAAAAGTCTTTTTTTTTTTCCACTCTACCAAGCTGGAAGCATCTGTGAGGTGCCACCTGACTTGTGAGGCTCTGGAGACTCCCAAAGGGCTTTAGGATTGAAAGTGTCCCCATCACGCTGCACTCCACATCTGCTCAGGAGATAATATTAGACATCCTTGACTGTTAGAGCCTGCCAGGTTCTCCATGAGTAATGACAAGCCACTGGCAGAAGTAATTTGTGACAAGTGACAAACATTGGCTGTTAGGAAAGAAGGTGGCTAGTGCAGGACAGCTGCAGTTTTCTTCCCATCAGCAGAAATGACATATTTTGCAGCCCAAAGTTTCATTAAGACTTGGCCTAAGATTTTCAACTTCTGCTGCCTTGTTTTCCCTTTGGAGGCTTTACTGTATGCCAAGGTCTCTTCTTTGTATAACCAACAGTCTGAGCAAAACAATCTGTGATGGTGAGCCATGTGCCTGTATCACGCCTTTCAGAGGGTGCCCTGCTTCGGGATCTATCAAGTTTTCACATCATCTCCATGTCTTTTTCCTAGTTATCTTCTAGAGCTGCTGATGTATGCATACCCAAAACTGCTCAGCAAAACCCCTGAACTCCACTCCTGAGTGTTTCCAATTGCCAATTATCTTCCCGTTTGCTTTTGCTTTGGGTGGAGGCTCGTGCTTATGTTTTGGTCCCTTGTTCTACTGCTTACACAAAAACTTTTTATGGCTCTTTTATGGGAAGGGGAGTGGCTGCAATCACCAGTCCCCATGGGGTTGAAGACAGACTGATGGCATTACTGAAGCCAGGACAATCTGGTCTCCCCATATTAGGTCACTGGAAAGCTGTAAAGAGGCTAGAAAACTACTGTAAATCTCCTGCCTTGCACAACATCGCATTCCTCAGCTCCTACAGCCAGCCTTGTCTTGTCTGGTCCCTTCCTGCTAAACTGCTTCTCCCAGGCCAAGGTTTTCTTACTGGATTCCCCAGTCACCATACACACCTGGCAGCTGGTGCCCTGGCATGCGTTTTCAGTCCTATGACAGGCTATTTCACAGTGTTTTCTGGGGCCTTCCTTTTGCAGCATGCCTGGATCCTATTTTGAACTGCAATTCCACTCTGCAATCTCAAAATTTTGCAATTTTTTGTTTCTTTTCTTCCAGTTTAGTTCAATTTCTCTGTTTAGGAACTACTTACAGCTTCTTGCCTGTTGCGCATACTGATAATGCCCCTTGGCTTGAACCCCAAGCCTGTATTTACATTAGTTTTTGCTACACTGATTTTTATTTGCAAAAAATGTACACAAGGGCTTCTTTTCCCTGTACCTACATCAATCAGAAGAAAACAGGCAGCATTATCCATAAGGCCCTGCTATATGGTCTGTGTTCAAGTGACTGTGCAAGTTCATGACAGAGGACTGTTTCTGGATACACAGCAATTATGTCCATGTCACAAAATCCTAGTCTGCAAATGGTTGGAGGCTGGAAGGGTTCGCCACATTTGCTTGCCCATCTCCTTTGCTCTTCCAGGTGGGGACACAATACCGGGCTGGGATGTTATTACCTCCCTTATTTTCCACTCCCTCTTGGGCGTGCACAGACAATTGCTTTTCTCTCTCGGATCCTTTTAATACACATGCATGTAGTTCAGGACAGCTGCAAACACTGCCCTGCTCCAGGCTGTTGGTTGTCAATAGATTCCAAGGTTTCTCCAAGTCAGGTCTTGCTCAGGACATTGCATGCAGCCAGTGTTTTGGACAGTAGCTTTTGTTGTTTTGGTGGTGACTAAACAGTATGAGAGTCTGAGTTGCTCTTGGTGGTTAGCCTGAACAGACCACAGAGAGGTACATTGCATCCCACAGCAGGCTCTGAGGTTTCTTACACACACAGCTTGCTACATCCAGTATGAGGCTACCATGTCCTCTAATCAATGCAGCAGTTCTTGAGTAACTTTGCCTTCTCTGCCAGAAAATAATGGTGAATTTATGCGCCTGTATTCAGACAGTACCATCTCAAAAATTTCAGCTGGGCCATCTTATAGTGGAAGCAAGACTTTTTCCAGGGGCATTAGCTGTGGAATCTCCAGAGTTATAGCCACATTAATCATGAATTCCCTAAGAAACTGCCCTACCCCATTAAATACATTGGCATATTTTTTAATAAGGTCACCTGCCTTGTGTCAGCCGAGATGGAACAATTCCCACTTTCATTACCAGTTTGATCAATTTAATATCCAGCCTGCTCGGGGACTAAGCTCTAGTGATGCTGCTGTGTGTACAGCATGAAATTTGTGGTATTTTACATCCTATTTGATTGGGTCTAAAAGCACACCATGTCTGTCGATGCCCCCCTGCTTTACTTTTCTCTTGAAAAGCTGAGTTCTTAATCTATCTTCCTTCAGCCAGACCTGCTATTGCCACATCAATGTGGAAAACTACATAGCCAGCTGCGAAGCTAGCTGAAGATTCTGCATGTTCTCAATTTCTTCTGGGACCTGACTGCTTCCATGGGAACACCAGGAGTGTGGTCCTCTTCCTGTCGGTTGCCTGGTCTTAAGTGTCACATATTCCACTCTGTTTTCAGTTGCATAGACACCACAGTTCTGTAGCAGCAATTTGTGGCAAAACTGTTGCAGGCCACCATACTGTCCCCAAGCTGTCTGTCCTGTGGTGATAACCTCTGCCGTGGCAGCACTATCTGCCCCATGATATGGGGCCAGCAGCTGTATTTGGGCTTGCAGAGTAACCTCTGTGCTGTCCCTTCTACCCAGCTTTTGCAAAAAGTAGACAGTCCTTTTGACACTTCTTAAGGAACCACTTATCACAGAATTATAGAATCATTTAGGTTGGAAAAGACCTCCAAGGTCATCGAGTTTACCCTTTGACCGAACACCACCTAACTAGTGCTGAACCATAGCACTAAGTGCCACATACAGTTTTTTCTTTAATACTTCCAGGGATCGTGACTCTACCACTTCACTGGACAGCCTATTGCAATGCTTAACCACCCTTTCAGTGAAAAAAATTCTTCCTGATGTCCAGCCTGAATCACCCTCAGTGCAGCTTGATGCCGTTTCCTCTTGTCCTGCCACTTGTTAACTGGGAGAAGAGGGTGACCCCCACCTTGCTACAATCTCCTTTCAGGTAGTTGTGGAGAGTGATAAAGTCCCCCTGAGCCTCTTTTTCTCGAGGATAAACAATCCCAGCTCCTTCAGCCTCTCCTCACAGAACTTACTCTCTACACCCTTCACCAGCTCCACTGTCCTTCTCTGAACTCACTCCAGCACCTCAATATCTTCCTTGAAGTGAGGAGCCAAAAACTGAACACAGGATTCAAGGAGCGGTCTCACCAGTGCAGAGTACAGAGGGACAATCGCTTCTTGATCCTGCTGGCCACACTATTTCTGATACTGGCCAGGATGTCATTGGCCTTCTTGGCCACCTGGGCACACTGCTGACTCATGTTCAGCCAGAGGTCAACCAGCACCTGCAGGTGCTTTTCCAATAGCCAGCTGGATGTGGCACCATTCACTGCCATGTCCTGGGCCCAGCCATCCAGCCAGTTTTTAACTCAGTGAGGAGTACACCTGTCCAAGCTGTGGGCTGCCAGCTTGTCCAGGAGAATGCCATGGGCAAAGTCTGGGTAGACTACATCTACAGCCGTTCCCTCATCCACTAGGCAGTCATAAAAGGAGATCAAGTTGATCAAGCAGGACCTGCCTTTCCTAAACACATGCTGGCTGGGCCTGATCCTCTGGTTGTTCTGTATGTGCCGCACGATTTGTACTCAAGACGATCTGTTCCATAACCTTCCCTGCCACAGAGATCAGGCTTACAGGCCTGTCTGTAGTTCCTTGAATCCTCCTTCCCACCATTCTTGCAGATGAGTGTTTCATTGACTGACCTCCAGTCACCTGGGACCTCCTGGGTTAATGAGGACTGATGATAAATGATATCATTTAAACCCAAGTAGTTGGTTTTCATGGGTTTTTTTCATCCGGTTAGTAGTGAAAAATGACTGTCAATGGCTCCTTTGGGTTGGGCTTTGGTCCTTTACAACCCTGCTGATTCAGAGGATTTCCCTCTGGGCAACAGAAAATGTGCTAAGCCTTGAAGAGTGGGTGGGTGATAGATAAGTTCCAAATCCCAGATCTTATCAATGTAAACATTGAGAGTTTTCTTGGGAAAAGAATGATCCTATATTTTTGCCAATAGTCTGCAATTGTTCCTTAATGCTTGATGTTTTGGGGAGCATCCTGCCTAGCAGCATCCAGAAAAAAAATAAATATGATTATGGCCAGATTAGTGCATTAGAGTGGCCATTTATAATTTACTCAGTTCTACAATCTATACAGTAATAATAAAGCAAACTTATGTCTATTAAAGCACCAAGAACTTACACCAGGGAAAACAAATAAACAAACAAAAAAACCACAACACAAAACTTTAAATATAAGCACTATAGACATTCTCTGAAATGGGCCAGGTACCTTTCAGTGAGCACACCATCCCCTGCTTACATTAAATATTCACCGCCTTTTGCACTGCATCCCGGTTAACAGCGAGCTGTCAATAAATGACATATTACATCCAGGCATCAAGTCTGGGCCAACCTGCCAAGCCGCTTCACCGCCGGGTATAGCGGTTAAACTAAAGGTCCCCCCTCCTATCCGCAAGCCTCTCCCCTGTCATTTGTCCCCTGTGCCACTGGATGGCAATGCTGGCTAAAGTATCGCGGCTCGCAGAGGAGCGCGAGGAGAGAAGGAAGAGGAGGACTGGTGGGGAACGGACAAGGCAAGACAGGAGCGGGCACTGTTGTGACGACCCCGTGGGAAACACGTCCCAATGGGACATCGCAGTCTTTGCTGTTATTTTCAACCTGAAAGGAGATGCCCGATACACGGGGCGTGATTTCTCAGGGTCCCCGCATTTAGAGGACTCAAATCATGGAAAACTAATATTTGGCGTCGAGGTTTTAAGCGTCGGAAGGGTTTGCCGGCAGGAGTGACTGGGAGTCACGCATTGGCGCGGCTTGCTAGAAATTGCCCAATTTTTATACTTAAAAACTGTACTTACACTTTGTAAAAAATGACTTTGTAAGCACGGCATGGGTAGGCTCAATGACTATTCAGTGAACTCATTTGAATGTGCATAGACAGGGCTTGCTTGAACTGCTGCATCAAAGAGAAATGCTGAAATGAGTCATTTGTGAATCACGGCTTATTTTCTGTTGTTAGCTCATCTGGAATCCCATGGTGATCAAACAGCCTTTTACAGTGTGTTAATACATCGCTACTCCATGTGTTTAGCAACAGCTCTGTTCCAATAAATTGTAGGTAGTCACCCATTATAAAGAGGTAGTGTTTTCTGCCGTGTGTAAACCGGCTGGGATGAACTGGGAGATGAAAACATACATAAAATTTCATGCTGTTACAAACACCCTTTTCCACGCTGCTCCCACATACTTTCTGTCTCCTTGCTTGCAGAGTGCAGTCCAGACAGAAGAGATTGCCTGCAAGGGCCAGTGCTCCTGTCCTCCAAGAACCCGCAAGCAGCCCCTCCAGCAGCAGTCAAACTGCTTTCCAGGCACAGGAATCAAAAGGAGGCAGGACAAAACCCACAATCAATAGCAGTTTAAGGTAAGGCCCTGATTTCCAAATTGGTAGCTGTTCCTGTCCTACACCTTCAGCTGGCTGGAGACTTTGGACGAGACTATAGGCAGGTTCAGGGGTTGATCTGTTTAAATTTGAAGGAGATGGTATTCCCTCCTCTCTCTCTCTTTTTTTTTCCCCTTTAATGAACTGAATCGGTCCTGCAGGTCTGCAAAAAGTTGACAGGAAGCTGAGGAAGGGGGTGTGAATCCCTTAAGGCTGCTATTGTCATTGAACTCTCTGTGGTGTGAAACCACAGCCTAAGGTGCTGAGCTTCTCCCCAGAGCGACTAAGGCTCAGGAACCAATTCCCTTCTGCCAGCTCTTTTATTGGAGTGAGTGACTGGAGATGGAATCATCTTCAACCAGCACAGCAAGCTGCACCACAACCTATCTGTGGTGCCCTAAGCCCTGTCTGCTAGTATGTGAGTTACATGGCCATAAAGGCCAAATACTCTCTGCCATCAGTTACTTAGGTTTCTTCTGTCACACATAATTGTAGCTCAAAGATCCAGAATAATTGCATTCCTATTGGGGCTGATCCAGCCCCCAATAATAATCTTAATAATGCTGCTCTTAACCAGCCACGTGAATCCTTTTCAATCCCCAACACAGGCTCAGTCATGCTGTAATTCGGTAGAGGAGGCCATTCACTGTGGGGCTATTCAGTCATGCTGTAATTCAGTAGAGGAGGCCATTCACTGTGGGGCTAATTTAGTTTAAAATGCAGACAGCCTATTTACGGGACAATTTTTTGTTCATGCTCTAAATTCTTATGCTCAATCAACAGCCTGTAAACCAGGTCAAGCCAACACATGAGCCATTAGTGTAGGCAGTTGGGGCTTACAGCCCTTAGGAGCAGTATTTGTGCTGTGCTCCCTCACAAGTGGGATATAGCCCCTATTTAATTAATGGGCCCCGTTGTAGGGGAAAACATAGAAACCCTTTTCCTGCACTGGAAATCAATTTCATATGATCCCAGGGTTGAGTTTGACCCCACACTTACCCACTAGCTTTTGAAACCAATACTGATCTACCAAAATGAAGAAGCACCACTTTTGCCCTGTGCAGGATGAGAAGAAAATTGAGGTAAGCAGATGAGCATCCCCACATTGAGACAAAGACCATCACCCCACCAGTTGTGCTGCCAGGAATAGAATTCCCAGTAACATGGAGAAAGGCTTTCCTCTTGGGAAGGTTCCACGTATGCACTAGACTGTTAACAAAGCCCAGGTTCCTTAATGGGTCTGAAAGATTAAGTAGCAACTTGTTCTCAAGCTTTGAAATGCAGCCCACAGTGTGCAAGACCAGACTGGGGTTAAGAAATACCAATATCCAGCAGGGAAGCAGGCAGCAAGGCAGAGATCCTGAGTCCTTACACAGGACAAGTCCTGATTTAAACAGCTCCTTGATGATTTCTTTAGGGTTATTTTGAGCTGGCTACCTGACTTCAGCAATGTGCTTTACCCAAAGCTTTGGTGGGGCAACTTGATACTGTGTGAGGGGAGGGGAAGGGTGGAAACAGAAAAAGAAATGAGGGTTAAGCAGGTGAGATGTCTTTTGGGCTATCTTCCCCGGGTGTGAGAAAGCTGTGGCCTTAGGGGCCAGATTTACCTCTGACAAGGAAGGCTATCATGGAAGAGCTGGTGAAAGGAGTAATAAGCACTCCAGGTGGGAAACAAAGGTAGTGTAACCACCCACCCATAAATACAGGCAGGGCAGGCCCACATCTACATTGCCTAAAGCTGGGGCCATCTATCTAAAGGTAGGCAAGAGTGTCAGGAGAAGAGAGCCAGTTCCAGGTTAGAGAGGTTAAGTGTGAAGCAGGTGATGCTGACTCTGAGGCAAGTGATAGCCTGTCTGTATTTGCATGCCATGTTTTTCCAGTGACACTTTGCAGCATGTGTACGTGTGTGTGTTTTCTAAATAGCACCAAATAAACACTGTACTCCTCAGACTTGCATATATCTTACATGTTTTGAAATAACGACTGACACAGGAAAGGGGCCAAAGACTTATGAGACTCATTTCTTCAGAGTCCATTTGTATCAGGACCTCCAAAAGAGTAAATCTTGCCAGAACTTGGGCTGTTTGGCTTTCCTTCCTCTATGTCCAGCTGTCTTGCCACATCCCTGTACCCTTAGGCAACTCACATAATTCCTTTGTGTCCCAGTTATCTTCAAGATACAGGATGAACAATGCCAACTACTTCACGGAAAAAAATATTTACAGTACTTTTTAGGATTTTGCCTATTTTTTTTAAGATTAATTTCCTCTGATTCTGTCTTCACCTTTGAAGAACAATAATTTATACTGTAACCCTGATGCAGAGATATAGACATGTATTTCTCATGTATTGCCTGTCCATTTTGTAAATCTGGCCCTTTGAGAGCCTAAGATACTTCAAATGCTTTTTGTTTGTTTGTTGGTCTGTTTGGTTTTTTTTAACTTCTTGTCTTTAAAACTCTTTCCAGTCTGGACCTCATGCATACTGAGAGATACAGGGATGTAGAAAAGCTGATGATAAATATAATGACTCCAGGAAGTGGTGCTTTAAAAACATTAGTCACTTTGGATAAAGTTGCCAAAGAGGGCAATTCCGGCATCTAAAGGAGAAGAGGTAAGGAGTGGAAATGGCACAGCTCAAATTAGAGTCAGATTGTTGGGTAGCGTTGTCTAGGCCGTCCTTGCAGAGCTCTAACACTTTGGAGCGCGATGTTTCTGGTGCTAGGTTAAAGGAAGAAAAGCCTGGGGTTGTTCTACCACTGAATTTCCCAAGAAGGAGACACACAGGGGCGCCAAAGTCTTAGGAAAAGAAACTTAAGCCTATTTTCTGCATCGCTCCTCTCTGGGCAGGCTCCGCAGTCAGAGGGCTCCTCTCCTGCTCCGGAGCGAGCAGCGTTAAGGGAGCAGCTCATCAGCTCAAGACTGAGTTAATTTGTAAACGCGCTGGGGCTTCGCAATCGCTTAACCTTGCCTGCTGTAAACAGGCTGGGTGGCTGCTGGCTGCTAATAACCCTGCACCTTTCCCAAGGGGAGCCCTAAAGAGGGATTGGGGTGCGGCCAGGTCGGGAGGGAGGACCTGACTCCTGTGGGAGGCTGGTGCATCCCTTTGTCCTTCTTGCAAGGCACTTGCAAGCACGGCCTCAAAACTGTCCTGGACAAATTTCCCAGATAAATTTGGAAAAGTGCCGTTGTATCAGTATGGTAATACCATCCCTTCAGAAAATAAAATGTTTGTTTTTCCAGTGTCCAAGTAACTGTATTCCTGGGTGTGAAGATGGTGGTCTGAACCTCTGTCTGGTTAGTTTGCCTTTGTGAGCTGAATCTGGTGTGGTGGTTTCTGCAGCTGGTGGAATGGACACCAAAGTGAAAATCCCCAGGACAGCTGTGATGTGGGTGCAAATCAACCATAACTTCCAACCACACCCTCTTTTCCCTTTGACATAGGGAGGAGGCTGGCACAAGAGTAATTACATCAGCTCTTGACTGCGATTAGATTATACATATAGCGGGTTGGTATTCCTTCAATGGCTACATGGAATGGTTATACCAGATTATCCAGTGCACAGCCAGCTCTTTCACTCACCTCCAGAGGTTTTACTCTGTAGTTTTCAGTGAAGCAGGCAGGACGCTTTGGTATAAAATGCAACTAAGCTAAGCAAACTAGACCCATGGTATAAGCTGCTATGAAAAAAAACAAAGCCATGCTGTTCACTTTTGTTTTATTTTGCTCTCTGCTGAGTGATATATCTTAGTGACAAGTTGCTCTAGCCATACAGCATTGCTTTTAATACCATAAAATGTTGTGGGGTATAGACGTGCTAGGATAATGGCTAGAGCTAATGTTAAAGGCTAAATGTATTGCAGCTGCATGCAAGCTGGGCTAGATTAAAGACTACAGCTTTGGAAGTTTCTTGTTTAAAAAAAATCACTTAAGAGATTTTTTGTTTGGTTGATTAATTTTGGTTTGGACGTCAGAGCCTCCAACAGTTATTTTCCAGTAATATATCTTTTTGTAATTATTTGACATTTTAAAATATATGCCTTGCAGACAGCAGTTCCAATGTTAGCATAGAAATATCAAAGTAGATTTTATATAAACTCTGCTGTGGGTAATGCCAGTTTGGTTTTAAAACATGTCTTATTAGGGTGTTTTATTAAGTGTACTAAATTATTAAATTACACTTCCATTATATCATATCATGCCAGGATGGATGCAACACCAAAGTAACATTAGAGAAATTGAGAGCATCAAGTCCAAGCTATCAAAGAGCACAGTTAGGTATCTGACTGGAAATGGCCTGGTTTATAGACATCCTGATCAGCTGCTCCTCCTCTTAATATTGCTTTCCCAGCTATGGGACATGTTGCCACCAGTAGGAAAAGCGGATACTGTTCCGGTGGTTAGTTCAGTCCCAATTTTTGGTTTCTTTTCCTTCCCTTGATCTCCAGAAAACCAGCTGCAAGACCTTGGGGAAATTCCTTATCTTCCCTTTGCGTCAGTTTATTTATCTGTAAAGCAGGTAAACTAATAACACTGAACTTCTTCAGGGTTTGTTGAAGCTTATTATACAGTAGTGAGTGCTTTGAAAGGGAAGTCATTATAAAAACGACAGTGTTAATATGATGAAGGAGCCCCATTCTGCTCCATGCATGTCGGTGGAGCTCTGTTATTTGCTTTAGCAGAAGCAGGGATTTGATCTATGCTTAAATGACTTGCATTTGTTTTTCTTCTTGAATGCTAATATAGAGTTAAGAGATATCATTACAAGGAAAGCTTATTCCTGCCTATGTGTAAATATTTAGCAGCTGAATAGGCATTATTTAGCAGGGCACAGTTTCTGCTTCTCCACAGTTTTTAAGAATGTCATTCTAAGCTGCTACAGATCAGAAGATACACTGAAATTACCAGATCAAAATCCTTCCCATATAAGTATACACATACAGAATTTATTTTACTGGGCAATTAAATGTGGAAGATAAATATCCCTGGGGGAGGAGGGTTGTTTGAGGTTTTATGGCATATCTTATTATGGGCTCAGTTTCGAAATCTTAATCCAAGCAAAACTCCCTATGTAGATACTTAACGCTGGAGCCTAACTTTCTGCTTCATATTCAGGATATGCAGTTGGGTGGATAGTGCAGTTGGGTGGATATGTGCAGTTGCATCAGTGATTTTAGGGCAGGGGGTAGTGAAGGCAATGAAGCTTTGCCTAGAGAAAAGCAGTCCTTCCCACAACATTTATACCAGCAATAACACTAGCAATGTGTCAGGCAGGACACATTGGAGGACATAATGTAAACAAAACTTATTTGTAATTATTTTGGGGTGGCATGATCAGTAAAACTGCAATCTACTGCAGCTATGAGATTGTTGGCAAAATAGTTGCCTGTGTTTCAAATGCAAAAGCTCTTTGAAGGACACGTGAGCAGCCAGAATTGCCCAGAAAATACTCCAATTTTATATCCAAGCTGCAAATGCAACTAGTTTCTTAAAACTCAGTGGGGTTTGTCTGTTCAGAAAATGAAACACACAACAGAAAAAAAGCAGCCAGGATGGAGTGAACAAATAATCAGATCTTGACATTCTTGTAGTAGATAGATTTATTTTTCCTAAAGACAAAAGTGTTTGGTGGCTTTGGCGTGGATTTACTGTGCTTTGCAAGAAAAAAAATCCTAACAAACGTTTGTATTTGAGACCATGCAACTACTCCGTGAGTAATCCAAAAAAGATGGAACACAGAGTTTTACCACTCTCTCCCCCCACTCGTCCCCCCTCCATGCTTTATTCAGAGGGATGATCTTTTTAGGAGCTCGTTTTCTGGAGATGTCAGTGACAGTACCTAGCCCTAAAAGGCCTAGGTTGAGAGAGAGGTAACTGGAGAAGTAGAATGTACCTGCTACGACATCTACAGGGAATTTGCACCATGTGGTCGCTCGTGCAAACACCAGCCAGTCGTCGGTAACTGGATTGTATTGGCACGGCAATGTGTGCTCAGTTTTAACTCTCGATTACTTGCCGGTTTTGCTTGTTTGGTTGCTTTAGTGTAGTTAGTTTAGCAAATAAATATTAAAAGAGCAGGTGAGACCCACGTGCTCCTTGGAAAAACTTTGCCTTTTTTTTTTCCCCTCACAAAAGAAAGTTTTCATCTAGCTTCCAAAACTTTGCACTCAGACACCCTTTCCACCCCGTCATTTGGCATTGAAAAAAACCCAGCTATTTATATGCATTTATAGTTGTTTATATGCTGATTTCCAAACTGATCAGCCTCCTGACAACACTGTGGGGATTCAAACGCCGGGCCGGGGGCTCCGGGGGTCTCGGGAAGGGGTGTGGGGTGTGAGCGGGGACAGCAGAGGACGCGCGGAGAGGTACCGCAGTGTCGTACTTGGGGGCACAGCATCCTCATCCTGCTCCTCCCGCTCCTCCGCGGAGGCTGTGCAGGGGCGCCGGCTCCGCGTCTTCTCCACGCGGAACGTCCCGCATCCCTCTCCAAAGCATGTTCCGGAGCAAAGACACGACGGGGGGAGCCGTCGGGGGAAAGGCAGGGAAGGGGCATGAGGTTTCATGAGGTCCCGTGAGCGACTGAAGCGACCTGTTGCAGTCGGTGAGTTTCTCTCCAGTGGAAAACGGACTTGAAGGAAAACAAACTCTGCTAAAGTGAATAGCCGGGAGACAGCACAGTGTCCAAGGCGGTCACAGGTGGACGCGTACGGACTTCTTCTCTAATCCTTTATCTCCTTCGCAACATCCCAAATCGCTCATGGGACAGACTTCCCCAGATCCACTGGCCACAGGACTGAGACTGCTCCATTCCGGGAGCCTGCTGTCCCGCAGCAGGGCGTAAAAACAGGACACAAACCCCCAAAACAACCGAGGAAAAACCTCTCCGCTAACACCCGAGACGCAGCACCTCCCCTTCTCCGGCATCGGCCTCCCGAAACTAATTGAATCATGTAGGACCGCAAAGTACGATCGAGGAAGGGCGGGGAGTGTCTGTATTCTTTTTTTTTTTTCCTTCATTTTTGTCTTTGCTGTGTAGGGTTTGGGGTGTTGTGGTTGTTTCTCTTCTGGCGGTTTTTGCCTCCGTCTTTCTGATCGCCTCTCTGCTCTAAGGCAAGCCTGGGTAGACGCCCTGTGCCTCGGGTGGAGACAAAGCTCATCCCAGGGGCAGCCGCCGCCCCAGTTCCCCCCAGCCCCGTAAAGCCGGCGTAGACCCACACCAACCTGAACCTCTCCTTTCTCCCTCCGAAAACACCGGCGCCGGCAGTGCAGCCTGGGCAGAGGACAGGGCGGGGGGTGCTCCCTCCCGACCTTGCCAGGGAGCAAG
>NW_008686451.1:0-15572 GCF_000695815.1 Acanthisitta chloris
GTATCAGTCCTGGGGGTTATTGGCCACAGGGGCTATTTGTCCCGAGGGGTTATTGGTCCTGGGCAGGGGTTATCGGCCCAGGGGGTATCAGCCCCAAAGGATATTGGCCCCAGGGTCTGTGCCTGGGTGTGAGTCAGGAGGTCCTGACTCAGGAGAAAACTGGCCCTGGGTGGGTATCAGCCCTGGTGGGCTGAGCCAGAGGGTCTCAACATGGAGGGACCTGTACATGGGGGTCCTGGCCCTGGGACTGACCCTTGGGGTGGGTCTTGGCCTGGAGGGGAGATCCAATCCTGATGGAATCTGGGTTCAGGAGTGGGGTCTGGCCCTTGAGGGGGTCTTGACCTGAGGAGGGACTGACCCTGGTGGGTCTTGTCCTAAGGGAGCCTGGTTCTGGGTCCAACGTTTGGAGGGTCCCCACTGTGGGGACTCCCCCTGCTCTGAGGAGTGCCTGGCTCCAGGGGAGAGGGCTGACATGACTCTCTAGACCCCAAGAATGACTTCACAATGCAAGGCCCCAGCCTGGTCCTCCTGGGAAGCACAACAGCTGCCTTTGGAGGCCAGGAGCACTGGGACATTGGCCAAGGCCACTGGGGCAGGGCTCGAGTGAGCTGGGTCAGCATGTGGGATGGGGGGTGCCACCCTCCAGCACCTCCCAGCCCTCCCAGGACAGGACCTGAGCTAGGTGACCTCCTGGGGAGGGTCTGGGGATAGGCACCATGGCACAAACATATTTTCTGGGACTTCCAACTTGACTTCATATCCAAAGAACAGAGCCTGTGGGGCCATGCAAGGATTGACCAGCTGCTCTGAGCCCCTGGCTCCAGGTTTGCTCACCTGAAACCAGTTTGTGGGCAATGTGGGGTGCTGGCTGGGAATGATTCCTGTGGGTGAAATAAACACCTTTTAAGAGAAATTGTGTCTGGTGATGAGTGAGAGCTGCCCATGCCCCATCCTAGGGAGCTGCTGGTTCGGATGAGTGTTCTCTGGGATTCATTTCACCTCCCAGTTCTCTTGTCAGCGTCTTAATCCACAATGGCATCTTCTCAGCCTTACCTGCGACAGGAACTATTGGCACTGGCTGAAAGGCTTCTTATTTCACTGAGCAGACCTTTCTTTCCGTGAAAAATGCCATATGGAGCCTGCGGCCTCACATGCTCCTTGGCTGGGCAACCACTTGGCAAGGTGAGCATGTCCTTCCCCATAAATGCAGGTGCAGCTCCTTCCCCTTCCAGAGATCTTGGATGGCACCAAAGGTACGTCCTGCTCCCCCTCCTCCCTCACCTCAGCTGCTTCCCTTGCCAATGGCACCTTCTCCAGCTCAGCTTCATTTTGCCACAATGCTCTGCCGGGGCTGAGCCTGGGCACAGCTCAGGGGTGGATCCAGTCCTCACAGGATCCTGCTGTGCTTCCCAGGAGTGGGTAGGATCTGTGGGGCTTTGGACAGTTTTTGGCATGACCAAATCATAGTATGACTAAATTATGGCATTACTGAGTGGCTGTGTTGGCTGTGTTATCAGCGGGCGGGACTGCGGCATCAGAGGGAAGTGGTTGCAGCTGTAGTGAGGGTGCAAGTGGGAAAGGTGAGGATTTACCTGGAGCAGCAGAAGGAAAAGCATCCCGAGGGCAGCAAACCCTTCCCCAGGTTGGGATTTGGGTGTGCTGAAAGCTGGGGTGTTTGCCCATCCCACTTATCAGGGCTCCAGGCAGGAGCAGGTGCTCAGGACACCCAGGCTTGGGCAGGGCTCCGATCCCACCCGCTGGTGAAATATTACCCCAGGGAGCAGAGTGCCATGGGAAATATTTCCCAAACACCTTCCCCCGTGGGTAGGAGCTGCTGTGCTGCCTCGACAGTGGGTCCTGAGGGACAACAGCCTGGGTGAGGATGGGGCAGGGGCAGTGCTGGGAGATGGGGGGGCAGGATATGCCAGGTGAGGATGCTCCAGGCGGGGGGGAGATAGGGAGGAGTGTCAGGGAGATCCATCCTTTCCTCTGTCCCAGAACAGCTGCTGTAGGGTCTTTGGGGTCTGTGGAACAGAGGGATGGGTGGGAGAGACACAAGCCATGGGACCTTGGTGGCCCTGGTGGCTGCCACCCATCTCAGGCCAGGAGAGGTGTCTGGACTGAACATGGTGAATGAGGAAGTGACCGCGCTGTGTCACCATGAAATGGCATTTGTTCCGTTGCCAGTGAATTTTCCACTCCAGCTTCGTGGGTGGTCTGGCCTCCCTCCAGGAGGGACAGGCAGGATGAGGTTCCTGTGACAGGGGTGCACAATCCCTGGGTCCTTGTGGTTCACTGGAAAACAGATGCTTCCCTGTCAAACCAGTATGATCAGTAGAAACACCCTGGCAACCCTATTATCTGTGCCAAATCCCTTTCCTAGCCAGGAGGGCTGAGCTGCTCCTTGCCCCTCTGCACACAGGATGGCAGCCTCCAAGCAAATGCTGTTGCTGCTGGTTGCAGCTCTCCTGCTGCATGTGGCCACCACACTGAAGATTGGTGCCTTCAACATCAAGGCATTTGGGGACATGAAGATGTCCAACCAGACTGTCGCAAATATCATTGTCTCTGTGAGTGCAGGGGGAGAGAAGCAGGCCTGGACACTCTGCTCTTTGGGATGTAGCCATTTTGGGGCAGTGGGACACCAGATTTATCCATCCATCCATCCATCCATCCATCCATCCATCCATCCATCCAGTGCCCATCCATGTATTCACCCACACATCAATTCACCTGTCCACACTCCCATACATCACCTCTGCCCAACCAACCAACCAACCAACCAACCATCCAACCAAACTGTCCATCCACTCATTCACCCAGGCATCTGTCCATCCATCTATGCCTCCATCCACACACCCCTCCATCCAAGCTTACATCCACACATCCCTCTGGTCTTCCCCCAGCACCATCTCCAACCTCAGGCCATGTCTACTCATGCTGGTCCCCAACCAAGGATGGGTGATGCTTGGTGCTGCCCAGGTTCCTCACCCGGAGCAGCTGCTGGGATGGTGGGTGGTTGACAGACGGGTGTTAGAGGGCACCTTCCTGGCTCTGGAGTTCCTGCTGTCCTCCCACTGCCAGCCTGAGAGCCTTTGCAGCCCAGCCCAGGCACCCATGCTTCTGACCAGGGGTGAGCAGCTCTGAGCTTGTCCCCCCAGATCGTGTCGGAGTACGACATCATTCTGGTGCAGGAGGTCCGGGATGCTGACCTGAGTGCTGTGAAAAAGCTCATGGACCAGCTCAACAGGTGACCCCAGTGGCACAGGGTGGGAGTGGCTGCAAATTGGATGTTGGGCCAGATCCCAGCCAACCTCTCGCCATGCCAAGGCACCTCTGGCTCAACTGGAGAGAGGCTCATGGGTGCTGGGAAGCGCCAGGACCTCCTCTCATCCTCTCTGCATCTTGTTCCCAGTGCATCCAGGCACCCATACAGCTATTTGGACAGCATTCCCCTGGGTCGGACCAGCTACAAGGAGCAGTATCTCTTCATCTACAGGTAAGGGATGCCACCAGGATCCAGCATCCCCCTGTGTCACCTGTTGTCCTCCCCAGCAGCCCAAAGGACAGTGGGTACCTTTGGGGGCCCTGGCTGTGGCAGGAATGGTGCTGGGGGCTGCTCTGCTCTCCTCCCTCAGGTCAGACATGGTCTCTGTGCTGGGAAGCTACTACTATGACGATGGCTGTGAGTCCTGTGGAACCGACACCTTCAGCAGAGAGCCCTTCATTGTGAAGTTCTCCTCACCCACCACACGTGAGCAGAGCCAGTGTTGGGGGATGCCCAGACCTGGCACAGAGTCCCCTCCATGCAGGGCTGAGCCCTGAGCTGTGCCTGCCAAGTACAGAGCCCAGTCCAGGGGTTCCATCAGGGTCCTTCACTGCAGTGGGGCCATCTCCCACCCGTGGGTGCACAGTACCTGCCCAGCAGGGCTGGCACTGCCTGCTGTTTACCACCAAACAAGCAGCAAACCCCAAACCATGTGCAAAGTGATGCAACTCCCCATTGGATATTTCAGTTTGGAGGACAGGCAGACCACCACAAACACTCTTCCCCTGTGGCAGTTTTTCCTGGCTGGTAGCTAGGGTATGGTCTGGGGGTGGTTCCCTGGGGCTCCTTCTCTCTTCTCAGGAGCTGCACCCAAGCCAGGGGCTGACAGCCACCTGTCTGGCAGAGGTGCAGGAGTTTGTGTTGGTGCCCCTGCACTCTGAGCCCAGCCATGCGGCACAAGAGATCGATGCACTCTACGATGTCTACACCGACATCATTGACAAGTGGGCAACCCATGTAAGTGGCAACAGGAGCTCAGCTCCTCCACAGGGCAACTGGGCAGATGGGGTATGGCCACCACACATCCCAGTGGCCATCCTGGGATGGACCTGTCCCATGGGAGGCCTCTTGCACCCATCAGGGCAGGTGCCATCCCATCAATCTCCTGCCATTGCTTGTCCCCACATACCAGGGAGCCCCAGGGGGGTTTGTGCCACCCCTTAAGATTTCAGGGAGCCCCTGCTGCCCTGTTAATTCGTGGGCAGGGACACATTGTGCTGCCCTGCAGGACATCATCTTCCTGGGTGACTTCAATGCCGACTGCTCCTACGTGACCAGCTCCCAGTGGCCATCCATCCGTCTCCGCTCCCTCCGCGACTGCGAGTGGCTCATCCCTGACAGTGCTGACACCACTGTTGCTGACACTGACTGTGCCTATGACCGGTGGGTGCTGTGGTGGGGGTTGGCAGCTGGCACAGGGAAGTTGGTAGGTGCTAACTCCCCCGTGATGCCCTGGCAGCATTGTCGCCTGCGGCTCTGCGCTGCGCCAAGATATCGATCCTGGCTCTGCCACTGTCAACAACTTTGAGAAGAAATTCCACCTCCAGAGCAAGGACGTGAGTAAGGGGCTGGGGCACAGGAGCCCACCAGCACGGGGATCCACCCCACCATACCTCCTGGGAGTGTGGGTGGACTCCCTGTTCCTCAGGGCACTCCTGAGTCTGGCCTGACCCCAACCCCTGCACCAATGCAACCTCACAGACTGAGCATTTTTGGATATGCAGTGAATTTGGGGGCTGGAATGGAGCACTGGGGTCCCACCCAGCTGTGACAGTGATAGTGACAGTGGGTCTGGATGTGATCAGGCCCTCTCTGCTCTCTCCCACACCCAGGCTTTGGCTGTCAGCGACCATTTCCCAGTGGAGGTGACCCTGAAATCCCTCTGAGCCCAACCCTGTGCCAGTGGCTACCAGGATGCTCCAGCACGCACCTGCATCCGTGGGAGCCCACGTGCCACCAGTGCCAGCCAAGCTGCTCACCATCTCTATAAGGAGCCACTCTTCTGGGTCTTGTGGGAGTGGGGCTCTTTGCTTCCATTAAAAATGAACCTTTTCCAGCCTTTGCAGCTCTGGATGGAAGGTCCCTTCAGCCTCCCCAGCAGCCCTTGGTACCCAAGCACCCTGGTTCATTACCAGTGAGTCAGGGAGGTCCTCAGGGCTGGGGTCTCCTCCTGCCAATGAGGGACTCAGAGCTGATGGCAGCAAAATGAGAGACACCAGGAAGACCCTGGGAGGCTCTGGGGATGCAGGATGCTCATGGGGCCACCTCCTGACAGAGCCTGACTGGCTATGGCTGATGGGGCACTGATGGCAAGGGTGGGGGGAGGTGAAGGACCTGAGTCAGTTCCCAGGGGGTTTGGTGCTCCCCAGGGGGGTTTCGGTGCCGACACAGTGCTGAAGGACACCAGACTCATCCTGAGACTGGGTGTGAGGATGCAAAACCTGGCAGTGCACGCGAGAGCCTGGCAAGCCCTGGCATGAGTCACTTCCCTGCCTGTTCTGCTGCTGCCACTCGGTCAGAGCCACTTGCTCTCTCATTGCCCTGGGGTGATGCCATGGGCTATGATGATGCCCTGGGTTGGCATGGGGAGTGCCAGTCCCGCTAGAGCTGCTTTGGATCACCAATGGGGCTGTCCTGGGTGACTGCTGGGGCTGCTGCAGGCATTCACATCCACCCCCTCTTGTCGAGGCTGGCGGTGCTCATCTGCCTGACCCAGACACTGGCCATTTCCTTCTCTCCCCTCTAATTACATCGCCTGAATCACCCAATTAAGGTCAGTGCCCTTCACCTCCTGCCTGGCCACTGTGCTCACTCTGTGATCCAGGGGGCCAACCCAGCTAGCTGTAGCCCTCCAAGTCCCCAGTGCCCACCCAGTCCCACCAGGATGCCCCAGCACTGAGTCTCCCCATTCCCCTTCGTCACGTCAGCACAGGGTGGCTGTGCTGGCCCCACCCGTTCGCCCTGTGGGATTTTTGGTTTCCCAATGTGGGAAGGAACCCAAAGACATGCCAAAACCCCCACGGGCTGTCCGACTCATCCTGCTTTGCCGGCACCTCTGCGGGAATAAAGCTGCCTGTCCAGATGCTGGGAAGGCAGAGGTTCTGCACTCTCGGCAAGGTAAGGACGCATCCGGGCTCAGCACCTTCAGCTGCAAACTGAGAGGGACTGGGATGAGCTGGGACGAGCTAGGATGAGCTTGGATAAGGAGTTGCTCCTTCCATGACCAAGGGGGCTGTGGTGAAGTTTGAGGAAGTGGAACAGCCTGGGGTGCTGGCAGTGATGGCTGGGGCTGGTGGGTGATGAAGACATCCCAGCAGGGAGCAGAGCTGGGCAATCCTAGGAGCTGGGAAAGATGCTGCTGGGTGGACTCACTACAGCACCATGGGATTTAGCTTCCTCTGGGACTGGCGAGCTGGCAGACTGACCATGCCAGCTCTGCAGGCTCTTCTGGGCAGTGCTCACCGTGACACTGTTGCACACCAGGACTTGGGAAAGATCCACATGTCCTTTTTTCTCTTTACTCTAAATCCAGCAGTGTTCCAAGTTCAGCTCCCATCACTGCATTTCTGTGACTCAGCATCCCTCCCTGCAGGATGGGGACCGTGACACTGGTATTGTCCCTGCTGGCTGTGGCTCTCCTGTGCCCAGCCACTGCCACACTGCGTGTCGGTGCCTTCAACATCCAGGCGTTTGGTGACACCAAGATGTCCAACAAGGAAGTGGCTGGGATCATCATCAACGTGAGTGCAGCTGGTGCAATGTGGCGACAGGCTGTGCACTGGGACAAACCCAAATGTGGCTCCTGTGCGAGGGACACGTGGGGACATGGCTGAGGATGAGATGGCTGGGGATGCCCTGGGTGGATGAAGGCTTGGTGGGGACCAAGGTGGAGTGTCAGGAACAGCCCACAGTCCCTGTGAGCCCTCTCTGGGAACATCTGTCCTAGTACCGAGGGACATGTGAGTCCTCGTGGTGCTGCAGCCAGCAGCATGTCAGGGTGCCTGGCTGGGATATGGGTGGGAGACTGGTCCTGAGCCAGCAGCAGGCTCCCACCCACCATCACTGTCTCTCTTGGCCTCGCAGATCCTGCGCCGCTACGACGTGGTGCTGGTGCAGGAGGTGCGTGACTCCGACCTCAGCGCCGTCACCGAGCTCATGGAGCAGCTCAACAGGTACGAGCAGGGCTGGGGCTGGGACAGCAGCACTAGCAGGGAAAGCCAAGATGCCTGAGCAATAAAAAGAAAAAAAAAGTTGCCCATCGACAGAGAATTTTTATTTGGCAAAGGGTATAGGAGGAAAGTGCTGAGGGTGAAGCTTTGAGCAGGCACTGAAATAAACACCGGGAATAATCTGGGGAAGGGATGGGGGATACAAGCACCACAAACCGGCTCCAAAAGCTGTAATCCCACCAGAGCACATGGGATGGAAAGGAACTACAGCTCTGGCAAGGTCCGTCCCCAAAATCCAAGAGGACAGGGCAGCGGCAAAACTCTGCACGACAATCCCCTGCGAGCGCCAGGAGGACCCTGGGATGGAGCCGGTAGTGGCTGATGCTCTGAAGCGAGTGAGTTTGGCACCTCAGGAGGAAGAGGGACTGCTGGGGTGGGCTAAAACTGGCCACAGCAGGGCAGCAGCCTCTCCACCGGCTGTGCTGACCCCGTTTTGGGTGAGGGCAAGGCTCGGGGCCAGGCAGAAACTGCTGCCGCCGTGTTGAAAGGCAGCGAGTGCTCCTGAGCAGGTACGCCCAGCCCGTGTCCTCCCCCTTCGGTGTCCCCTCCAGCACGGCTGCAAAGCAGCCAGGGCAGGGAGGGTGACGCCGGGCGCTGCAGGGCCCCAGGCTGCTCCCTGACCTAGTTCAGCTCTGCTGCAAATGAAGGTGAGGAGTGTCCCTGCAGAGACAGGGGTGGCAGGAGCCGCCCTGCATCCTGCCGTGCCCCAGGGGCCACCCCGGGGTGGGACGGGGGGTTTCAGAGCCACTGTACCCCGTGTCACCCCACGGCTGGGGCACAGTGGCCCATGGGGACAGCAGAGCAGGACTGGCTGGTGTCAGACCCATAGCTGCCCAGCACCTGGACATGCCAAGGCCAACCCAGGATAGTACCAGCCATGTCACTGGTGCGAGACATGTCATCATCCTGCCTTTGCATCTCTGCAGTGCATCCAAATCTCAATATGACTATGAGATCAGTGGCCCCCTGGGACGGGAGAACTACAAGGAGATGTACCTCTTCATCTACAGGTAATGGGGCTGGGGGTGCTGCCACCTGTGCCATGGCACTACAGGGCCACTAGCATCATGGAGTGGGCACAGGGGCCATGCTGAGCCCCAGGGTCACCATTCCTTTACGCCCACAGAACAGATGTTGTGTCCGTGGTGGACACCTACCAATACAAGGACCCCCAGGATGTCTTCAGCCGGGAGCCGTTCATCCTGAAGGTCTCAGCATCCCACACCAGTAAGCGGGGGGACAAGTGGCCCTGGGGCTTGGGGTGGCCACAGAGCTGACATTCCTCTCCCCTGGCAGAGGTAGAGGAGTTTGTGCTGGTGCCCCTGCATTCAGCCCCACATGATGCTGTTGCTGAGATTGATGCGCTCTACGATGTCTACCTGGCCATCGTCAACAAGTGGGGAACTGATGTGAGTGTCACCAGCACTGGGGGGCACCGAGGGTGGGTGTTGAGCTCTGGGGACTGTTTAAGCCATGCTGGGTCCCTGCTCCAAGGTGAGTGTGGCTGGTGCAGGGGTGGTTGAGATGGGGCCCTTGTTCCTGCCCTGTCCCTTGGCACAGGGGATGCCTGGGCACCCAGGACTGATCCCCACAGGAGAGTTGGTGTCAGGGGCAGCTCCATTCCCCAGACCATGAGCCTCCTCCTCTCCCCACTGCAGAACATCATGTTCCTGGGGGACTTCAATGCCGACTGTGCCTATGTCCACTCGAGGGACTGGTCAGCCATTCGCCTGCGCACCAGCGACGTCTTCAAGTGGCTGATCCCTGACAGTGCTGACACCACCGTGGGGAAGTCAGATTGTGCCTATGACAGGTGAGCACTGCCACCATGGCACTGCCCTCCCCTCCCCTCCCCACCCCTCCCTGCCCATCCCACACCACCACGTGGCTGAGTGCAGGGGCAGGAGTGGGACTTACCACCTGCATCTCCCTGGCAGGATCGTGGTGTGTGGTGCCAAGCTGAAGAGAAGCATTGTGTCCAATTCAGCTGGGATCTACAACTTCCAGCGTGACTTCCAGCTGGACCAGGAAGAGGTGAGTCAGGATCACAAACCTGGGGCTCAAACGGGCACCAAAGCTGAGCTGGCCCAGGCAGCATTGGCTGTGGGGCTGCCAATGTCTGTTCAGAGGGCTTGGGGTGACAAGGCATCCAAGGGTGGAAACAGGAGAGGGGATTTGGGGATTGGCCTGCCACCATGGGGAAGAGATGCACAGCATTTTCCATGGTCTTCCATGAGCAGGACTCTGGGGTATGGGGCAATCCAAGACAATCTTCAACCACACATCATTGGCACAGAGCATCCAAGCGAGACAGGAGGGTCTCGGAGGGCAGGGTGCCCCCTGCCAGTGCCTGCCCCAGGCCACGCCTGGTCATCTCTCCATGAGATGCACCAAAACTGGAGCCTTGGGTGTTGAGTGTCTTGAGGTTGTGCCCCTCCAGCAGGCAGAAGGCTCTGTCAGGGCAATCAGCCACCCTGCTGGCCACAGCAGCACAGTGAGGGGTGAGGGCCTCACCAAACCCTGTGTTACACATCCCTCCTCTCACCCTCCTCCAGGCCCTGGCAGTCAGCGACCACTACCCAGTTGAGGTGAAGCTCTCAGCTTGAAGTCCTCCTGCAGCCACAGACCACAATCCAGCTCCAGCTCCCACCACCAACCCCATGAAGGTGCTCCCCACATCCCTGTCTACAAGCCTTTTGTCTGGGCTGTTCTGGATCCTGATCTGGAGAAGGGTGGCAGCCAGCTGTGCCCCCAGAACACCAAGAACCAGAGCCTGGGGGCAGGCCACCAGCCAGGACATCGTTACCACAGACAAGCTGGGGCATGAAGCTTCCATATCCTACCTCATTGCAGACTTTATTGACAAACCTTATTTCACAATTAACTGTTGGACAGGAGGGAGGATATCCAAGGACTGATGGGCTCAGGTCCAGTGTGCTGAGCCCCCCTCTCTGCCTGTTCCTTGGCAGGGCTGAGGGCAGTCCCCACTCCCAGGGAAGGCAACAGTGGTGTCAGGCACTCTACAGGCACTAGGGGAAGGGATGGTTGGGGTAGCCGTGGGAGCAGGTGGCACGTCACCCATTGCTGGCACTGCAGATGGCTTTGCTGTGGAAGTCTACAGCTACAGCAGCATTTTGGAGGGTGATGGAGCTCCCAGGACCGGCCTGGGGCAGCTGCCTCCTCAGCTCTTCTTCTTCTTCAGCATCTCCATGTACATGCGAAGCGACTTCTGGATGGACTCTTTTGAGACAAAGCTGATGAAGTTCTTAATGTCTTCCTCCCGGTGAGCTACCAGGCGGTCCAACACTGCCTTCCTCATCATGGACTTGGTGAGCTGGCGAGCATGGTCTGTGGAGAGGGGAGTGAGGGTGAGGAACACACCTGGTCCTCGTCCCTGACCAGCTCTCAGCCACTGTCACCACATGCAGGTGCAATGGGGAGAAGTCAGACAGCAAAGGGCTCTTTAAACCAGCAGGGAAAGGTGTAAGAAAACCCCACCAGCTGGAAGCTGAACTGGATCAAGTCTTGTACAATAAACTGTGATCTGTATTGCTCAGTGGGAAAATGACTGATCTACTAGGACAGGTGACAAAAAGTTGTGCACCTCCTTCTCTCTGCACTCCCCCACCTCAATACACGTCCTCAGCCTCAGGACAGCAGTAACCAAACAAAATTCTGTGCTATTTCAAACTGCTCTGGCTCTAAGCTCCCCCAAACCAAACCCTTCAGCCTCTGGCAGAACAGCCTGCTCCTGCCAAACATGCTGTACAACAGCCAGCAGCACCGTCCCCTCGAGCTCCTCCCTGAGCCTGTGCCATTCTGCACGGATACATGGGTGCTGCTGGAGCACTGGGGGCTGCTGGAGCTGACAGAGGCCTTGAGCACACATCTGCTCACACACACACACACGGGGCAGCACATCTGTTGCACAGATGTTTTATGCACGCTCGTGGTGTACTTCAGCTATGACAGTGAAATGATGACTGACCCCCCATATACTGGGAACCCCAAATCCCTCCACAGCTGTGTGCTACAGACACTTTCACATGGACATGGCTCTGGTTTAGGGGAAGGATCTGCACAGAGACTCCTAGCAGTGAGGAGAGGGCACAGCTGAGATGTGCTCCCCATTCTGGGGGGTGAGGACTCACTCTAACACCAGGACAGCAGGGGAGAGAATTGGCCTGGGATGGGACAGCTCCAATCTGGCCCTGGGTAGCAGAAAGCTCTCTCCCAGCTCAGCAACCATGTACTGCAGTCACAGAGCTGCCCAAGCACAGGACGCCTGTTCTGTCTGTCTGTCCTCACGCCCCCACCACTGCCATCGCTTGCTCAGCAGACTGACAAGTTGATCCAGACCACAAAAGCAGACTGGCAGCCACCCAGGTGCTCTTGCCCAGCCTGTTTTCTCAGCTCCGTGGCAGCTTTCCTGGGCTAACACCTCCACTGACATTCAGTTTGTACCTGGAGCTCAGATGCCTCTGGTCTGACTCAGCAGGGCTGGCAGGGTGAGCCCCATGTGCCCCGCACACCCAGCACAGTGTCCATCTGTTAGCCCAAGGCTGCTAGAATGCTGAGCTGAACTTTCCTACCTCCCAGCCATCCACACCTTCCCTTTAAATGGAAACTGTTATGTAGTTCCCAGGTGCCAGCTTTCCCACTCAGATCAGATCCCCTCTTCCTCTGCCAGAGGTTTACCAGGAAGGGCCAGCCACTGCGCCATGACAGCTGCAGCCTTCTCCAGGAGCTTCTCCTCTGGCACCAGCTCATCCACGAGGCCTAACTTGTGGGCCTCAGGTGCAGGGTGGAGGCAACCCAACTGGAGGGAGCGTTCAGCAGTTCGGTGTCCCACAACGTTCACAAACGTGTCCTTAAACCTGGCAGAGATGGGAGGGAGAACCATGGTCAGGGACAGAAAGACCCAGCAGCAGCTCACCCAGACACAGGAGCTGAGAGCACCCTGTGGCCACTGTCCAGGCTCGGAGCTCAGAAGAGCAGCTCCAGGCTCATCCACACCATAGAACTTTGCAGGTACACAGCATGTATCCAGAGAAAAGCATAGTGGGACTGAACCTGACCAGTGTCCCAGCATTAGTTTTGGAATTGGCTGCAGGGTCAGAACTAAGGTCCTTGTTGGTGAAGGATGTGAGGACATTCTGCAGCCTGAAAGCTTTTCAGATACCTGCAGGACAGGACACAACTCCTGCAGCTGCAACTACCTGATCACTGGCACATAAACTACAACTCAGTGATCAGCTGAACTGATTGATGAACCCCCTGAAGATGTAATCTTTTGAGGGACCTACACATGACACTAGCAGTGGGAGGCACTGGCCTACCAGAAGGGAGCCACAATGCCCAGCTGGGCTTCGTTGAGGCCGATGCTGAACTTGGGGTTCTCTGCCATGATCCTGTAGTCACACGACAAGGCCATGAGGCATCCTCCCGCCGGGCTGGACCCCTGGCAGAGAGAGGGATGGAGTGAGCCTGAGACACAGGGACAAACATCCTACAGCCCCTCCAGAGCAGGGAAGACACAGCAGATGTCCCCAAAGTTTCTGATCACCTGATTTGAAACAGCCCTAAAGATTTCTGTTCGGTTTATCAAGGTTTCCTAGAATCACAGAATGGTTTGGGCCAGGAGGGACCTTAAAGATCATCTCATTCCAACCCCTCTGCCACGGACAGGAACACCTTTCACCAGACCAAACCATGTGTGGAGACCTCCAGAGCAGAGTCTAGCCCAGTTGGCTGGTGGCCAACAGCTTCACTTCCAGGGATGGGGCAGTCACAGCTTCTCTGGGCAACCTGTGCCAGTGCCTCACCACCCTCACAGGGGAGAATCCCCTTCCATTTGTGACCATCTTTGCCACGGCTTGGGGCTGCTCAGCCCTGCACAGGATGCCTGCAGGAAGCCCCAGCTGCCTCCAAAGATGAGCTGTGGACAGATACCACCCGAGCTGCCAGGGCAGCACTGCACTGGAAAATAAAAACAAGACACCAAGCATGCAACAACCCAACCATGGACATGAAGGTTCCCTCATCACTTCCTGGCCAACCCAGAACCATGTCTGGAGGAGCAAATCCTGGTGGAAATGCTGCAATGCTGCTGTTCTTTAGCAGTGTCTGCAGCTTTCAGGGAGGCTGCAGCATCCCACGCTTCCACACCTTCCCACACGCTGAACTGGCAGACATGGATTTCACCCAAACACCCCAACAAACATATCCCTGGGTTTGTCTCAGCCTGGTTTTTTGGCTGTCCCTGCCCACACAGTGTACCAAGCTACAGCATGTGACAGGGTAAGGAGGGAGATGAGTCCAAAGGACATACATTGACTGCAGCAACTGTCACCAGGTTGGAGCCATACAGCCGCAGCCACATCTCCTGCACAGCTCTCCAGAACTCGCCATAGTGCTCTGTGCTCTTCCCACACATCTCAGTGATGTCCAGACCAGAGGAGAATATTTTGGGGAGAGACTGGAATTGGAAAAACCTGTCAGTTAGTTACTGCTCAGGGAGGACCCTGCAGCCCTCAGTCTGGCAGCCTGAGCAAAGGGAAAATGATCATTTTATGTGGTATCAATCAGCATCTTTTGTGGTCCTGAAAATATCCCCTCAGTGCTCCCACAGCCTGGATTCTCCCATCACCACAGCCTTGCAGCACTGGGACTCTGCTTGCAGCACCATTTCTCATTGTCAGGGTCCCTGTAGGAGCCCCCCAGCCATGCAGCACAAAACCTGTCCTGTCCCATTCCCAGGTACCACCTTGTCCCCACACCACTGAAAACAAACACTGGCAGGTCCCTGCAGGCAGGCCACGAGATGTCACAGGATGTGTCAGCTCAGCAGATAAGCACCTCTGATTTTTCTGACAAGCAACAACACTTGGTTGTTGTTGTTCTCCCAGAAAAGGGCACGGTAGAAGGATCCCAGTGTTCCCAAGAACCCTATCCCCTCCTTCCAGGGCTGATCAAAGGTGCCTCCAGGCCCTCCCATGGCAGTGAGCAGTGACCCAGGAGAGCAAACAGGAGCAGGACAGTACGTACGGACGTGATGATCACACCCCGGCAGGCTCGGTCGTTCTCCAGCTTCTCCATGGCTATGGAAAACTCTGTGAGGAAGTCCAGGCTGAGGCTGTTCACTGGGGGACTCTTGAACTTCATCGTGGCAACACCTGTGCCAGGGTAAACACAGAGACATCAGAATCCCCACCACAGCAGCACACACTCCCTGCCCAGGGGGTCACACACCTGTCTGAGCCTGCAGCACCACGGCAAGGGCTCTGAGCCCTTGTCCCCTCCCAAATGGCACTACTCTATCCCTAAAGGTCCTCTCCAAGTGCCAGTCTGGGTGCTCCAGCCATGCCCAGGCTGGGGACAACGTGGGGAGACTCCCAGGGCCCTGGCATTCAGAGGCAGGACCTCGGAAGCCACAAGAAGAGGCCTCTTTGTCCAATGCAGGGACGTGGGCCCGTGACAGCTGGCAGCCAGGGCACAGAAATCCCCAACAGCTGCTCTCTGAGGCAGCACTGCCACTCCACCAAGTGCCCAAAGCAGAGGACAGCACCTGGGCAGTGACAGCTAGGCTGTGCCTGTGGCAGCCCAGCAGCACACGGCCACCTGTGTGCCTTCCGCCTTCCACTCCTAGATGCTCCCCTCCAAGGCTCCTCAGCAGCTGCAGCTGCAACATTTGGTGCTTTGGTGGCTTTCCATACCCAGGGCCACGCGTGCCATGGGGCAGGGATGGTAGGGGCCCTGCCTGGGTCCCCGAACACTTGGGTTGAGGTAACACCGCAGCAGCTGCCATGTGCCATACCTGAGCTCTCGTTCAGCTCCACTTGGATCTTGTTGTTGCTGAAGGCACGGCGCGGGGCTGGCAAGGGCCCAGGGGGCTGGCAGGGCCCGGAGGGCTGCCGGACCACCCTGCCCCATGCTGGGCAGCACAGCGGCAGCACACCTGGGGGGCACAAAGAGGCAGGGATGGGCAAGGTGTGGGGGGTGTGCCCCAAAACAGC
>NW_008686452.1:0-8807 GCF_000695815.1 Acanthisitta chloris
ACCGCAGCTCCCTACCTCCCTGAGCGCAGAGAGCCCCCCAAAAAAAGAAAAAAAGTGAGGTCTTTTGTCTCTCTTAAGTATCCGACCATCAACGTCTTCTGATAACATGTATGAGGGAAAATTCCTTAAAGCAAAAGGGGAGCTCCTGAAAAACCCTAACAATGTTACAAGGTTGATGGAGAAGAGGTCATTGCCTATTCCAAGACCGTTCACTCCCTTTTACAACAGGACTGAAACTTAGGTGTAAGGGTAACACTCTTAAACTGGAGGTTGGTTAAACAGAGTCAAGTGTGTTGCCTCCAGAGACCCTTTTGAAATCTGCAGGAAAATAGTATGGCTGGGGTTTTCATCTCTCAGCCCTTGTGGGCTGCTTCACCTCTACATAAACTATTGCCTGAACTCCTGACAGCCTTCTCATTACACAAAACACAAGTGCTGTCATAGAAAATAAAGTCTTAATTTACTCAACAGCAAAGAATTTTTGCATTGCTTAAAATTAGGTACCTGTGCCTTACCAGCTCCACCTCCAGCTGAGTGCCTGAACCAGCTCCACTTCCACCTGGCTGACGGGTGTAATTTCCAGAGAAGATGCTTACTTAAAAGTGGTATTTACTTTGTCTTATCACAAAAAAAGAGAGGCCGAGGCGAGTGAGTGCATTTTTGCAAAAAGCAGACAGTTTCTAGAGGTAAGTAGGAAGTATTGCTTTGCTGTTTTTTCAGTACCTGCTGTAGCAGTGCAGTCAGTGTAGGGCTGAGGCTTCTTCTGCTTGTGTCTCTGATGGGCACGAAGGGTTATGATTAGAAAATTAAACCAATGGGCCAGTGAAGATCCCACAACACTACAGCACAGCAAGGGCATCCTTTGGTAATGTAAGTTATAGAGCCATACTTTAATTCAAATTCTGCTAATTGCTTATGGTGTTGTGGTAGAAAAATCACCCCAGCTGAATTCATGACCCCCAATTCTAAAACAGAAATAGCTGTACTTGCAAAGTGCTTGCAGATCTGTTATTACTGCTAATCTTGAAGCTAATCTGATGTCCTTTATTAATATGGACATAATATGGCAGAAGAAGATAAAGAACTGGAAGTGAATTTGCAGCTAGTCGCCACAGTTTGATGTTTCTTTTCCTCCGCCTTCTCCCCTCACACTTTTTATGTCTTTTACCAGGGCTGAATGGCTCTTGTGACTATAAGAAACATGAGATGAGATCAAGACAACTGAGCTGGAAAGTGTAAAAGAATGAGATTGCAGGCTCCTCTGTGTCATGCAGGTATTTCTGCTAAAATGACTGAGCCATACTGTTTATAGGTAGCTGACTTTTTTTTTAAACAGGAAACATTACCACAAGTTGGTTTTTTTCTTATCCCATTGATGATTCTACCAGTGGAAAAGACTAACATTAGGTCCTTTCCTCTCACTTCTTAATTTCAATTAAAAGCAGAGAATGGGCTCAGTTAGATGCAAAAAATTTCTCCAGTTTTCTCATTAACTGAACTCAGACAGGAATGTTCACATGGATCTCATTGATTTGCACAACATCAGTTTGCAGCTGAGGTACCTGAAGATTCATGTGTGCCCATCTTCCCTGGCCTGGGGTCATGCCTCAGATGCATACTGACCTCAGAGACCAGGGTCCATACTGCAATGGTGCTTGGGATAGAGGAGAGCTGTGACTCACTCTAATCAGCTCTGAGCTTGTTGATTGGGGCAGCAAGAGTCTAGTTTGAGCTCTGGTATTGTGTGCCCAAGCACTGGGGGTTGAAGTGCATCCTTCCTAGACTTTTTTTCTTCAGGATCTGGAAAGAATTTCACTCACAAACAAGAGTAGTTCTGAACTACCATTCCTTTGTTTTAGGAAATTACTCTGCAGCTAGGGTAGCCTTGCTGTAGATTTCTTTTCAGAGCTCTGGATGCAGTGAAGTGGTGTGATTTAATTACAGGGAAAAGCTCTCTGTGCAGTGTTCTGTGCTAGCTGTTTTCCCTGCTGCAACCACAGAACTCCACTTGAGGGCCAACAGATTTGCATTTCATTTCATGTAGTTAGATGCCTATGACTTCTTTGGGAAACTCTGCACAGGGTAGTACTTACCAATGGGTCATCACTGAAGCGAAGGGCTGCACTAAGCAGGATTCTGCCAGGCTCTCCCTTAGGTCTGGTTCTTGTCAGTGTTTTCTGTGACAGAGACAATATATATCCCATTTTCAAACAAAACCAATCTAGAATGATTTACAAATTATGTTTAGAGGATCTCATTATCTGGTCAAAATTATCCTGACAACTTGGAGTAGCCACCTGAAAAGACATTCAACAAAATGAAGTGATTATTCCCATCTACGCAGGAGTTACCGCTAGCATATATCCGGATAGCATTAGGTAGAACCAGAGCATGTGGCCAGTTTTACATTGCAAGACAAATGCAAGACACAGTGATGCCAGTACAGCTGTTCCTGACCCGAGGCTGGAGGTGGGTCAGCTCTTTCAGACCAGATTTTCTTTGCTTCCATATCAGCTATTGGCAACAAGAGAAAGTGTAAGGTAGGATAGATAGGAGACGTCTGTCTGCATTTCCCCCAAGGTGGCTGAATGGGATTATAGATGACACAGACATGGCTTTAGCTCTGGGCTGAATTCCAGCTCATTAGTTCTCCTGAAGGCTGAATTTCTGCCCAGGATACAGGTGCAGTATCCCCACAGACATGAGAGCTGCACAAACACACCCAAGGGCAAAAGACGGCGCCACTGCTTTAATGCTTCCTCTAGTTTCTGTTACCCATAAGATTGCAAAGAACATGTTTGTGTTAGAAGAAATAGGACAAATGGCATAAAGGCAATTTAATGGCTAAACTGTAAATGCTCCTAATCCTATCTCTCTGTGGCACCTGCTGCCAGCAGCAGTTGTAGGAGCTGGAGCTAGAATGTAAAGTTACATGAGTCAATAAGTAATTTATATACCAAAATTCATATTCCTAAAATATATTCATAGGGTTGTTTCAAAGGCAGAAATACTTGCAAAAGAAAAAAAAAATCAAGGTTTCGCTTTTTGTTTTTTCCTTTATAAACACTCCTGTTGACTGAAAGAAGCTAGGCTTTGGAGGGCAGACTACAATATCCTGAATTAGATTTTTGAGGGTATTTAGCCTCCAGTATGTGCATATCAGTAAGTCAAGAATGTTCTCCAAAATGGCTAAGCGAGCTAGGAACCACCCTCCTATTGATTTTCACTGGCAATCCTGCTTGTGCATTGCTTTGTGAGCAGAAACTGAAAGTAAGAGTCATCTTACTTTTAGTAAAGTCTGTAAGTTGTAAAGTTGATCTTTAGAAAAGAGAAGGCAAATGTAAGAGAGATAGCTAAACTACATGAGAAGGGAAATGCTTATGTTCAGATCTCTGGCTGATATCAACCCACACTTGCAATATTAAGTTTCTGCAGACTATGTCTCACAATTCAAACCTGCATAGCAGATAATAGAATTTTAGGGGTTGGAAAGCACCTTACAGGTCATCTAGTCCCAACCCCCATTAGACCAGGTTGCTCAAGGCCTCATCCAACCTGGCTTTGAACACTGCCAGGATTGCAGCATGCACTACATCCCTGGGCAACCTGGTCCAGTGTCTCACCACCCTCACAGTAAACAATATTTATATAATATCTAGCCTAAATTTCCCTCCTTCAATTTGAATCTGTTATCCCATACCCTGTCACAGCAGTTCCTATCAAAGGCTGCTATGAGGTCTCCACACAACCATAAGCCCCAGCTTCCCCAGCCTGTCTTCATAGGGAACATACTCCAGTCCTCTGATCAACTTTGTAGCCCTCCTCTGGACTTGCTCCAACAGTCCTTCTTATGTTGAGTTGAGGAGAACCACATGCAGTATTACAGGTAGGTCTCATCAGAGCAGAGTAGAGTATTCATATTCTCCAACCATTTTTAATTTTCTCCTTGTGATCACAAGACTTCAGGGACTAACACAACCATTTCAGACATGATTCAGAGGTACCTATCGAAATGCTGAAGAGATTTGCTCATATGGAGCTTTTAAAGCGGACTGCTTTCAGGTCTTGGGCTGCTCAGTTCTCAAGGTGACTCTGAAAAATCTCAGCTTCGTGTATTAGTAAATGACTGAAGCAATTTCACAAGGAATGCAATTGATTCTTCACCCATTGGAATTGCGGTGTGTCGGCTGCTCCACACAGCTCAGTGTCATCAGTGAACTTGCTGAGGGTGCACTCAATCCCACTGTCTATGTCACCAGCAAAGATCTGGGCTTCTGGGAAGCAGTAGTATGATGGGACACATAAGGTTGATTGTGGATAAATTGGATAATTTTGCTGCAATGAGAGAATGTGTCAGGCTGATTTTTTTGGCCTTCATGCAGTGGTTTCTCATCACACAGTGAAAACAGTGACACGACAAACAAAACCTGGTATTCCTGAATGAAAAAGGAATCTCACTTGGCATTTGATCTGATAGTTACAACTAAAATATCTAAGTGATTCACATTCTTTAATACATTTATCTTCACAATGAACCTTTGAGGTAGGAGGCAATCTCTCTGTCTTACAGAACCAGCAGACACCTCTCTCACATTTGCTAGCGAGGAGCCTGCTGTGGATTTACTCATTATGTTGTCCACTTGGTGGACTAGGTATACTCACCCTAATTAAAGCATTTGAACTTTCTCCTGTACAGAATTGCTGAGGCATCCCTGAAAGACTAAATTCCATGGACAGTCATATACCCAAGGAACACATTGCTTTTTTACATCACTGAACTCTCACTGCTCTGCTACACTTGTACAAAGTGACACTTTGGCTTTGCAGACCAGGAATGCTATGCTTTTCTCTCACAAATGGCAACACCATAGAAGAGGGAAAAATCTGCCTTTATGACATCAACATTTTGTTCTTCCTATGAGAACCAGGGCCACCACATACAGTTCAAGCAACAGTGTTAGAACAGAGGATGTCATCTAATCTATCATCGGAGGACAAATATTTTCATATAAAGTCTAGTTGTGTACATTCTCCTGCAAAGTCACTAGAACAGAATCTGTTACAAGCAGATTTTCTATTTTACAGTGACACCTGCAGTGTTAGGGGGAAAGTGCCACTAGCAAGGGCAGTGCTGTTCAGTTGTTTGGCATTAAGACACACGCTAATTAGATTTGAGGGCAGGCTGCGAAGCAGCACAACATGCTGTCAGCCTTGGAAGACATTCTCCAAAGAGTGCAGATCCACCGCATGCTCATTTATAGGCTTGATTGATCAGCAAAGGATGATTACTTCATGCTACAAAGGAAGACAGATTTTTCCTCTCCACTCCCTGTGGTAGGGGTAAATCTAATCTCCTCTTGAAGCAGTAGTAGCTTTCAAGCCTTCCTCCATATTTCAGCCCTCAGATATTTAATAAGAATCTCAGAATGGGTAAGGTTGGAAGGGATCACTGGGGATCATCTAGTCCAACCTAACATGACTACATATAATTTCTGTGTCTTTAAACGAGATGTGGTTTGAATGGTAGCTAAGTAAAATAAACAGCTATTGAAAACCTACCATGCAGTCCACCTGTGTGTTGGGAAATTTAAACTCAAGGATTGACTTTGCTGTCTAGATCCCAGACATGAATTATGAGGAATTACACACACACTATTAGTTTTATATCTCTGATAATCTATTCAAGAGTTTTCAAATTTTAAAACATGGAATGTCTTCTTTCTTTTTTTGTCTGGGTTTTTTTTTCCTGTCATGGTTTAACTCCAGCCAGCAACTAAGCCCCACACAGCCACTCGCTCACTCTCCCATCAGTGGGATGGGAAAGAGAATCAGAAGGGTAAAAGCTAGAAAACTCATAGGCTGACATAAAAACAGTTTATTAGGGAAAGCAGAAGCCACACACACAAGCAGAGCAAAACAAGAAATTAATTCACTGCTTCCCATGGGCAGGCAGATGTTCAGCCATCTCCAGGAGAGCAGGACTCAATCATACATAATGATTGCTTGGGAAGACAAATGCCATCACTCCAAACATCCCCCCTTCCTTCTTCTTCCTCCCACATACACTGAGCATCATGTCCTATGGTATGGAATATCCCTTTGGTCAGTTTGGGTCACCTGTCCCAGCTGTCTCTCCTTTCAGCCTCGCATGCACCCTCAACTTCCTTGCCAGTGCAGCAGTACAAAAAGCAGAAAAGGCCTTGGTCCTGTGTAAGCTCTGCTCAGCAATAACAAAAACATCTCAATATTATCAACCCTATGTTCAGCACAAATGCAAAACACAGCCCCATACTAGCCACTGTAAAGAAAATTAACCCTAGCCCAAACTGGCACATTTCCTAACCAAGCTCATCCCTGACTTCTGATGTGCAGGTGCTGGCAACTCTTTGTCTTAAAGCAAAATGAGGACAGAGTTTTTTCTGAGGTTTATTATAGCAATAAATATAGCAAAAGTCTGTGGCAAACTATTGCTCTCCACACACAGGTATGGTTAAAAATAGGTTTATGTATTTCCCCCCAGATGTAACTGTGCCATTCATGTTGAAACTGCTGTGCTGCTGTGAGTAATCTCATAGGATAAATGTAACTGCTGCTAAAAGAAATGGTTCATGCTATATTCTCACTAATACTATATTTGGTTATTTTATCCAGTCTTTAACCATCGGTGTGACCATTAACAGACAAACAACTCTTAAAAGTATTCAGATGTATACAATAGTAACCACAGATGTTTGAATGTATAGACTGCTAATAGTAATGACCAGTTCCTCTGAAGAAAGGGAATGTTTCTTGGAAGAAGGTACAGGAACAAAACATCTTGCATGTTCAAGGAGTGGGACACTGAACCTAGCTTCCCAGAAGGGAGCTGATGACCATGTTTCATGCTTGGTAAAATGCATGCCTAAAGCTGCCTTCTCACATATATGTCATCATTTCACTGCTTACTTACATGTCATAATGAGCTTTTTGTACACAGAAGTAGAAATATATGGAAGTATATATTGGACTAGGAATGACAGTTGTTTGAGGTTTTTTTACCTTTAATGTTGATATTCCTCTTGGAAATATAAGATTGAGATAAGGGTTGAAAGAGAAGGACTGGAATTGAGGAAACCTAAGATTGAACCTCATATAGTTATAATACATTAAAGAATTAAGCATGTATTTGGAGACATTCACCTTCACTATTTCCATGTTCCCATTTCTGATGGGTGGGAAGTCCATGGCACATGGATGTGTCTTAGGTGAAGTATGCTGCAGTTTAAGGAAAACAAAAGTTCTACACTCATCTCTGTGACTGCACTGTGGCCTTGGGAAAGTCACTGTGTGTGGGCATAGATACTTCCAGGCAGACAGCAATTTCTTAAACCAAATATTTTCTTTAAATTGCATTAAGACTTCTAGCTTTCCACCTTTATTTTTTTTCTCTGATGACCTCTAACTGAGGGATGTTTCCTTTTATACTGCCTGTGTTACACGTTTAAGCTTTAAATCCATCTCTGGGGAGTCCTGTTTGATGTAGTGATCCAGTCCTCTATATGCAGAGATGCTCATAACAGAGGAGCCTCACTATTCCCAGTTGTCCACAAAGGATCCACGTGTCATGCAATACAAGGAGAGCATATGATAAGACAATAGCTACAAAGTAATCACATTAAAAATTATGTACTCCTCACGGGGAAAGCTGGGTTGCTTCAGCTGAGAACTAGAGCTATGCCTGCACTTGTTAGTGGGAGTAAGTTCTGGCCCATTTTTCTTTTGTCATTCCCCTACATGTTGTTAGTGTTTAGCTGCAGTCTATAGAGGGTTTGGAGCAGCAACTGAGCAATGCTTGGGATTTAAATGCCAGATCTGCGTAAGAGGAAACATGGGTTTGCCTCTACTAGAGGGCCACAATCCAGTAGATGAAGACAGCCGAAAAAGAGAGATAACAATTCTAAAGTCCTCTGGAGTGATCAGTACATCAAAACAGATGTTTCAGGCCAGAATGCAACTTACATTGTGCACTTGCCTGTATTTCACTCAAGGGACAATCTTGTTTTTTAATCTTCATGTAGTTGCTGTGACAATTCCTTCCTATTATTTTCTTCTATAAGGCAAGTCACAAAGACTCTTCCATATCATCCAAAGGAGGTTTGACAAAGATGATAGGGTCATACACAGGAATTTGGGAAGCTTGGTCATGCTTGCTGGCTTTACTGTCATTTTAACTGCTGCTTGCCCCTCCTTTTATCTCCACTGGCTGTTCAGCCTGAAAGCCCTAAAGGACAAAGATGTCTTGCATGTTTGCACAACACTAAGCATGCTGTAGCCCTTATCTCCATCTGTGTTGTGCAAATCTCTACAAACCATAGTGTTCATTGCTTCACCTGCAAGAAATTTCTGAGAGCAGTTTGGACAAATGTGTATTTCTACAAGGTGGTAAAGGGCCTGGTTTAATAGCACTTTGTAAGAATTCTACAGTTTTTTTCTAGAGGAAAATGTACTTATTCTTGTCCACACTTTGATAAGCTTTCATAGCTGTACTGTGTCCTGAAATTAAATGGTCTGTCTGATGATTTGGACCATACAATTTTCTGTGTGACTCAAAGAATGAACTCTTTTAAACCCCTTAACATTTTTACATTCACCAGTCAGCCCAGAAATCCTTCCCACATTCTATTCCCACTACAACAACTTCCATATGCTATCTCCTACAAGGACCTTTGACACATGTTGTCTTTGATTATTCTATTTTAGATTATCATCATTATTATTTTCTTTATTATTATTATTATACCCATTATTATTATTACTTTCTTTATAAT
>NW_008686452.1:8887-22375 GCF_000695815.1 Acanthisitta chloris
TTTTCATAGAACACAGATATGATACATGATAAATATATATCAAAATGTATATATGCATTATCCTTGTCTTGACTTTCAAGTCAGTGGTGCCATTTCGTACCAGGCACCAACTGAACCTCCTTTTCTAGTTTAGTGAACAAGCACAACTGTGTTTGACTTGGGGGAGGCAGAAAATCTACAGTGTGGGGAGCTGTATCGCCTTTTCCAGATCTGAATGTGTATAAACCATCTGCCTTTTGGTTCTGAAATGATAGTGGTTGGAGTACTTGCCTCATCTAATCCTTTATAACTTAAAACATGCTCTGCTTTATCCTACAGGTCTCAGATACTATGGGATTAAAATAAATTGTGAAACCTTTGGTGCTTAAACAGTTTCACTTATTCCCTGAAAAAATTATTTCTCTTTTCCTGTGGAAGTTGAGATGGGGAACAAGGCAGGTTGAGAGGGTCAGGGACAAAACAAATAATTCATTCTGAGTAGGTTGTGGAAGTCCCAGAAGGAAAGAAAATGCAGTGAAAGCTCACTTCTACCTTGAGTGCTGTATGCCCCTATATGCTCAAGACATTAATGAAAAGACAGAAGGGAAGTGACTGACTTCTAAGTGTTACTCAGCAAGTTAATGATAGCCAGAAACAGATCTCAACCGAGTGCCTAGAGCACATAGACACAGTGGGGCTGTCAGCACTTCAGGTGCAAGCCTGTGAGACCCTGACCTCATGTGTTGGATAATGAGGAGAAAGTAAATTCATTCTTGATCTGAAAGATTATCTTTCTTTTTTAAAGTGTGACATGGAAGAGCTCTCTAGATTTTCTGTGAACTTGGTAACCAAAGAGAGAAGCATCAGGGAGGACGAGCAGTCTGTGTAGCTGCATCTCAGTGGTGCAATGACACCAGTAATTGACAGATAGTCAACAACAGAGCAAAGATAAATGTTTCTTTCTTTCATAAATATCAAACAAGATATAACCTCTGAAGAGCTTTTCCAGCCTGGTCTTATGAAATGTATCCCTACCCATAGCAGGGAGTTTGGAACTAGGTGGTCTTTAAGGTCTCTTCCAACCAAAACCATTCTATGGTTCTCTGTTTCCATGATCTTTCATTTCAGAATTAATTTTTTTTTAAAAAAAGTGGAGGTGAGTATTGACAAAACTCACCTGAACTACTCAATTCAAGTTCAGCCATGTATTTGTTTTTATAACAGGAATGCTTGTTATTTGTTAAAAAAAGAATCCATCAGTGGTTCTTAATTGGTACAGATTGGCACAACTCCACTGAAGTTTTGGGAGTTCATGTCAGGAAAGAAAGGGCTCTGCTTCCTTGGGCTTCTCCCATAGCTACAACAGAGCTGCAATTTCTAAATTATAGCACCATAGGAGACCAGACAATTCCTTCAAGTTGCTATTGTTAGTTTTTGTTGTGAAATCTAAACCTGCTTAATAGTATTCCCCTTGACATTTAACTTCTGGAGAGACCATGTCTGAAAGTCACCAGATGAAGGATCAAGTGTGAAGACAATTTTTCTGTGTTACCTTGGTGCTTCCATTTTCAGCATTTCAGCCTCTAACAACAGAGCATATATTTTCAAGACTAGGAGTTAAGAAGGTTTAAAACTTCCAGTAAAACCCACTTAAACTTCCAGCAAAGACCATTTCAAGTGACAGATGATGCTTTAAGTTCTTTCTTATTTTATTTGCACCAACTGTCCTCAGCTCACCACCAGCTAGAGCCTTCTAGAGCTTGCAGCTGTCATCCTTTGAGGAATTCTCAGAAAGCAAAGTTTACCAAGGGGCCTCCTGAATACATGTTAATTTAAAAGCACAGAATGATATGATGTTGATGGATTACTTCTTGTAGCAATAGCACTCTTTTCTTCACTCTTTTTTTTTGGGGGGGGGGAGGAATTCTTTTTTTTTACTTAGATTCCAAACAGTGTCATATGATGGTTCTGACAACAAATATCACACTCTGACAGTCACCTGGTAATAGTCACCTCCTGCCGGAAGAGACCAACCCTTTTTCTGGAGCCATACAGCACTGCCCCACAGGTTGGCAGGGAGGAAATCAAGAGCAGGAGGCAAGTCAAAAAGGAAGCAGACTGTAGAAGCATCATCTGATGATTTCAAACTGGCAAGAACTTGGAAAATTCCTTTATTTTTCCTCCAGAAAATAGGACAGACTTTGTTTTTTCTGTTCATTTAGAGCTCACCTCTCAGGTGGTGAGAATCACATAGGGATTAGGATGTATCTTTGTGATTCATTTCATTGCTGCTCTGTGTGTTAGTGTCAGATCCCATCACTTAGTTGCAAGGAGGGATCTCCTGGTTGCTGGTTGTGGTGGTTGTGTGTTGTGTCGATAGTCATTGGGAAATACAGGAGCAGAGGGCATTGAATCTAAAAGAAAAGATTCGGGAACAACTCAGCCTACGGCACAGGGAACAACTCAGTCTTCGGCACCCCCCCCTTGAACCTCGCCGGGACTGCAGCTCTGCTTGAGGGGAGGAACCCTCGAGGATGGATCGGCTGTTCCAGGGAGAGAGAGGCACTCTGACTTGTGTCCTTGGAAAGGGATTAGGGAAATAGTTTCAGTGTGTGTATCTCTGTGTCAAGTTGATATATGTTGTCTTTGGGGTTTTTTTTGTGTTTTTGTTCTGTGTGTGCAATAGGAATTATGAGTTTGTTTGGAAGGAAAAGGAGTGACAACAGAGGGGAGAGGAGTGCTGCTCCCCTCATTGTGCACCCAGGGTGGACAAAGGAGCCTTGGAACACCTTATGGGATAAATTAGAAACCTGCACTGGGGTTAGACTTGAATCATGGACTATGATTGAACCCAGGGAACTGTTAGAATATTGGGAGCAGTTTGTTGACACACCTCACCTTGAAGAAACAACAGTTAGACCATGCAGGTCAGATGGAAGAAGCTCTTCCTTTTGCATATAAACAGTCTAGGGACAAGTAGGTCAGTTAACCGAAAGGGTGCAAGCTTAAGAACAGCAATTACAGGAGGCAAAGGCAGCAGCAATCCTACAGCAATAGGCCTTGATAGCAGCTATGGAGATGTGAAGCAAGCGGGAAGAAAAATGTGCAGTTATGGCAGAGAAATGTGCTGTACAGGCCGCAAACCAAAAGGGTAATTGCTTAAGAACACCATTTACAAGAGGCAAAGGCAGCAGCCATCCTACAGCAACACGCCTTGATAGCAGCTATGGAGGTGTGAAGCAAGTGGGAGGAAAAATGTGCAGTTATGGCAGAGAAATGTGCTGTACGGGCAGCACGGCAGTGATGAGACTGCCCATCCAAAGGGAAAGAAACTGGTCTGAGGGTCTGTGTGGTGGTAGCAAACCCTGACTGGGATCCTGGGGTTGTGGCCAAGCCTCGGGAGCCCAAGTCTGTGTAACGTACTGTGGCTCATGCCCAAACAGTCACCAAGGACATTTAGAGGTAATGGGGAGGAAGGGCAAGGAATCAATGACCCCAGAAGAGACTGATGACCACCCTTAGGCTCCGCACGCATGCATAGAGCAACCAAACGTACGTGACCAAAGGCATGTTGATGCCCCAAAAATTTGGACTTGCCTCATCCTGTTGTGTACCAGTCACATCAGGATGATGCTGCAAAACTATGATATATAAGGCCACACACACCTTTTGGGGTGGATCCCACCAGAACTCAAGGACCACGTTGCCTCCGTGGGGATGCCTGCTAAGCTTCTGTGCCTGCCCCCACTGAATGGGACAGCATTGACCTTGACGAGATAAATCTGTACCTGTGAGACTAACAAGGTAAAAACATGTTTTGAGAAAAGACTGTAAAAAGAGGATGATTAGTCTGTATCTGTGAGAATAACAAGGCAAACATCCTGAGAGGAATGAAGATGTTGATAAGAAGAGAATGTTTTGGGGTAGTTAATGAGGGCACATATAAACAACTGTTAACCAATAAACTAAGCATTACCACATCACTGACCAATAGGTAATTAACACAGTGTGGATGGTGTGTGAAAAACAGTATAAAAGAAGCACTGTAGAGATGGTGAAAGAAATTGGAATTAAAGTTGTGCTATCGTCACAGATCCTGTTTCTTGACTGTCGCTACATTCACAGCGACGTCTGCAACAGAGAAGACTGAGTGGAGACCTTATAGCAGCTTTTCAATATCTGAAGGGGGCCTACAAGGGAGCCAGACAGGGACTCTGTTAGGAACTGCAATGATAGGACAAGGGGTAATGGGTTCAAACTCAAGGAGGGAAAGTCTAACTTGGATGTAAGAAAAAAGTATTTTACTAGAGGGGTGGTGAGACATTGGAACAGGTTGCCCAGGGACATGGTAGCTGCCCCAAACCCTGGTAGTGTTCAAGGCCAGGCTGGTTGAAGCCTTGAGCAACCTGATCTAGGGAAGAAATGTCCCTGCCTGTGGCAGAGTGTTGGGATTAGGTGATCTGTAAGGTCCATTCCAACCCCTATATTCTATGAGCCTATGATTCTGTCTATGAAAGGCAACTGTTAATATGTACAGGAAAATAATCCTATGGGTATTAGTATCAATAGCAGATTAATTCATCTTAGTGGAAATGATGAAAATAAGACTTTGTGATACTGTCTTCATTAATTACAAAAGTTACTGTTTATTTTTGTCTGTGTTAAAGTTTGATGCTCTGCTGAGCTCAAAAGAAGGTACACAGGGGCAGAGAATGAGGCTTTATTACTGGCTGTATTGTCAAAATGGCTGTACACTATCTGTTACTGGCTGCTGCCTTTGTGTCCACTAGCACAAGCCACTTAAAGACTAGTCACAACTAAATTTTCTATGCTGTTCTCAGGCTGCTATGACAGTGAGCACTGTAAGCCAGTGGAAAAATCTCTGTGGTGACACCTGAAATAGCATATTGGTGTCTGTTGGAAGCTGGGTGCTTATGCATACACATGCTGGTTAAAAGGAATTAGAGCAAATTGGCAAGGACTACAGCTGCAAATAACATTTACCACATACAAATAATTTTTTCAATTACTATCTCAGCAAATAATTTACTTCAATAAAGTACTCTGTTTTGAATAGTCAGCCAATCTCTAGTAAACTTACATGGCCACAACCCTCTCAAACATCACAATATTCTGTGGAGAATATGGCTTGTATGGTAGTTAAGGTAAAGTCTGAAAAATATCAGAACCTTATCCATCCTTTGCAATCTGGCAGATTTATGGACATTACTATAGTTTGACTTACATCTCTCAGACACATAAGGTTGTCTCTCAGCTGAGTTTTTCAATGACTCCCTTAACTACAAGAATGTTTCCCTGAGAGCAACATGGTAAATTTTCTTCTTACTGGGAAATGAATGGGTGATAAGAATATCAAGTCATATTTATGTTTTTCTTCCCTTGTAACAAGGAAGAGTGATTTATACTTAGCCAAAGAGCTGATATAAAAAGCCCCCTATAAATTTTAAATATTTGTTATTCCAGTGACGTAAAATCATTATATTTTGATGGAAGTAAGAAATATGCATTCTCTTGGTATTACAAAAAGGTAATACTGAAAGAGAGTTAATTAATTCACAACTGTTTTCCAAAACTCAGGATTTTTTTCTGGTTGGACTTTCATGTGTCTTCCTAGGATCCAGCCTAGGTCATGTCCCTACCTTGTTTCCCTGCTCTTTACAGCTCTCAATACCTAGCAAAAGGCATGCAATTTCATGACTGCTTTGTGGCAGCCACCTGCTTCATCTCTCAGGGCTTCTTCAGCAACAAGGGGGCCTCTGTATCTGGCAGTGGCACCCTGTTGGTCCCCAGGGTGCCCACTTAGCCCAGAGCTTTCAGCTTGAGCCCATTATGACAGCTGTATGACTCCTGAGGATTGATGTCTTACCGTACCTTTCAGATCAGCTTTAAAGCTTTTTCTGTTGCTAAAGGCAGATTCTTAGCCACCATAAATTGCCAGAGATTCATTGATTTCAGTTTACTGATAATGATTGCTTCTCACAGTATTACCAGCTAGCCTCAGTTTGATCTAGATACTGACTCAGAGCACTCTGGTAGGACAAAGACGTGCAATTTTCTCATTTAAATCCAACATGGTTATATCTAGAGACTGAGCATTACAAAAAATGGGGAGGTCCAGCTCCTTTGAAGCAACCAGTCATACCGAATGAGGATGCAGGCATGGAAAACCTTAGCCTAGGATATATATTTTTGTGTGTTTGTGTATAGAACCACTGAAAGCACTGGCCATAATAGCTGACAGCTTTGCAGTTTTCCATCTATGTTACAAAAGCAATGGAGAAAAGATGATTTTTATCTGTATTATACTCTCACTACTTTGGTATCCCGTTCAGTGACCACATGCCAGATCTCACATCAGCTGAATCTGAGGATAAGCAGGAAGGTGGGACTAGTCCCAGGCCTCTGATTTTGGAGTCATCTCGTGAAGCTGCCATCAGAGGAGGGAAACAGCTGCAACTGGGTCATAACCATTTAGCACAAATAGGGAAAAGACAGGAGGATGAAAGGTGCCATCACATAAGAACTGAGGTCATTCCCAATAGGAACATGGGGAAATGTGATCTGGTGGGAACTCATTAGGATGAGACTTGTCTTTGTTTTTAACAGTGGGGTCAGAGAAAAGACAGGATTTTGTGGCCATTCTAGAGCTAGGAGACTGAGGGTTTTGTCAGGCAGGAAACAGTTCTGTGCTATTTGACAAGGGAACACAGTGTCAATATGTATCCCATAATACTCAGCAGCTGCTTCACCAGAGCTCAGTAGGACAGTTTGTCATGTTTGTTCTGCTGTCTTGGCAAATGGATGATTTCCCTTTGCAAAACTCCAAGGCATAAGGCTGCCAACAGGGCTGCTGTTACAAATCTGAAAAATACTTTCTCAGTAAACCCCAAATCATGTCACTCTTGTAGTACTTTGCTTTTAACATTCCTGTTTCCTGAAATTAGCACCTTAGGATTCACAGGTAGGGAGACTAGTCAACCTTTCACAGGAAGAATAGTGAAAAACAAGCTGCTCTGGTGGGACAGAAATGCATGAGATCCTCAGCCTGAGCTGTCTGGTTTCTTCCATGTGTGTCTTGTGGGAAGCAATGTCAAAGCCCAAAGAATCTGTCAAATGCTCTTATCTATTAAAAAAAAGGCACCATTTTGTATATGAAACAAGTTTCAGAGTAGTTTCTATTCCCAAATATCAAACCTGCAAGTTTTGTAAACAGTTGACTGATATGGCTACGCTGATTTTTCTGCCTCTTGCTGTTTCATACAAAACTACCTCTGAAAAAGCAAATTTAGACTGAATCTTCTCTTGTCAGCTCTGGTGATCACAGTACTCAGGTATGTTCTACACCACTGCAAGCCTGGCAAAGAAGAAAAAATTCTCTGAAAACTTGTCAGCCCTGTTTTACAGAGAGCTATCTCCTTTGCTCCAAACAGCTCCCAGTTCTGTTCTTCTTGAGCAACTGTCCGGTAAAGTAGAGAGGACCGAGACCCCAAGAGTTTGACTAACATCATGAAGCAGGTCTGTGGTCACACTTAAATGGATACAAAATAGTGTCAGAATCCAGTCACTCAACCACTGAACCACTTCTGTATTTCTCATATTTGTAAAAAAAAAAAGTAAAACTTCCTAAAGCACTTCAGCCAGCCTTAGTCATTTGTTAGCCTAGAAAAGATTCATACTGAAAAGCAAAATGAGACATTCAGAGTCCTCCAGCTCCAAAATACTCATATTTTTGTGGCAATTGGGAATGCTACAGTGACTAATCTGTAGACTGTAGTGAGGCCCATGAGTGCACTTTAACAAATTTGTTCTAAAATATTTGGTCTCTCAGATGGTCATCTACCTCATCCCATTGGTGGGGGAGTGTGTGAGCGGCTGCATGGTTCTTGGTTGCTAGCTGGGGTTAAACCACAACATTCACAAAGCCAACAGTGAAATGCTTTTCTTCTTGCACTGCTGCCCAAAATAAACCTGAAATGCTCAACTGAACTTCTGCAAATAATGGTCTTACCTCTGGTATCTGAAGGAGAGAGACGTTGGGATTCTTACTCAATCTGGTAAGCTACACTGTAAAATGCATTTGTATTCATGGCCAGGTTAGAAGATTAACATCTATTGAGAAAAGCTAAGCTTTGAAACTATCTTCCAAAGGAGAGGTTTGATCATCTTCACTAGTTGAAGGTGCCTCATTCTAACAATTCTAGCAGGAAAGGACAGAGGAAGTGACAGGATGCAGGCAGGGAAATGACATGCTGGGACAGAACTGGGAGAGGAGTGGTTACTTAGAAGTGAGAAGTTTTGTAATTTAGCCCTTATGAAGGATACAGGGGAGATGCTACTCTGAGCATCTATTTTGAAGTTGCCTTGAATGTGTTGACATGTCTTAAATATTGGAGGTAAGTGGCTTGTTTTCTCTTTTTCTGTAGTTCCTGCGATCTTGACACAGCAGTATTTCAACAGAACTTTCAAGGAAAGGAAAAATTCCACAGCACACACCAAATATCACAGCTAACTTTTCACCTAGTAAATGGGTAGTTCCAGTACTAGGAAGTACAGTTAGGCTCACTGCTTATGATTGCGGTTTAGCTTTGCAAAATTGGCCCAAATGCAGTATGCATGAAAACTCAAACAGAAAGTAATCCTGAGAAACAGACCCCAGGGCCTGACCCACTTTAAATTGAGTAATTGTAAAATCAATTGGTTTGATCAACTGAATATAGTTACTTCTGTGGAAAGAAAAGGCGCAAAAAAAAGACAAAACAGGCTTTCAAAAAAGATCAGGCTCAGCTTCTATAAATCAGCACAACTGAGCTACAGCTAAGCTTTTTTAACCAAAGATATAATTTCAATGTATTCAGATATTACCTGTTTCTGATACCAGTAATGTTATTAGAACCATGGACAAGTGATGTAATAGATGCGTGAAAAGGTAACAATCCACAGAGATTTGATTTCCTTATTTTAGATACAAAAACATGATAGATAACTGATAGATACATTATGACGATAGATACAACACCACAAAGAATGGTTAAGAGAAAGTACATCATATACTTTTATACAGAACTCAGAAATACTGTGTTCTTGATTGATTCTAATACTGTGTGCACAGGCAAATTTAAAGGTGATAACCAGGAACGTTGCTTCACAAAGCATAGTTGCATCACAGACAGTTGAGATCATAAGTCAGTAGGATTCTGGTGGAAATTACTGAATACATGCAGGAAACAAACACCTGATATTTTATCAGCTGCCTGCAATTAATGTAAGGCTTTCTGTTCCAACGCACTGCTGACGTGTTTAGAGATCATATTAACAGGTGATTTCAATCCAGATTTTTTTTTGGGGCATATGGTTCTACACTGGCCTATGGTATATATAGTCATTCTCGTGTTTTATCACATTCTTTATATTTAAAAAAGAGCCTCTTCTCCTCTTCAGTTATTTCTCTTGATCTCCACTCTCTGTGGTTCATGGTATTTATTCTCCATGCTTACACCTATCCAACATTTATCTACTCCCCTTGCAGCACCTATCACATTTGATTTTCATCTTGCCTGCTGTATGAATCATCACGAAAATTCATGTTGTAGGGAAGGCAACTGTGAGCCATAAACAGCTTTCGTATGGTCCAGGGCATGATTCTTTTGGTAGCATGAAGAGACGTTCCTGTCTTGTGAATGATATGTGAAGGTATGAGAGTAGATACGGTAGCCCTGCCAAAGGATCTTCCCCTCTGGACAACACTTTACACAGCCAAGGAAGTAGGCAGAACTAGACTTGCAATTAGAACAGTTTCTAAACTCAGTGAAAATGTACAAACTCTAGAGTGGTCCCATATCACAGAAATGCATGGGAAGAGTATTTCATTTACACTTACCTTCAGCAGTTGCAACCATTCCTTAAAAGAACCCTTGACTGATCTTTTTTCCTGAAATTCTAAAAATGTCAAAGGCTTTTGATTTATATATAATTTGAGACAGAGCTCTGAATCCAGAGATCCCATGTATCCCATACTGTATTAGCTTAATTTATTGTTCACAGTAGACAGCAGTTGTCTGAGCTGATAGGTTTTCCAGTCATATTGTTTGACATACAGTGGAATATGCACCAGAATACCACGTGGTGAGTACCTAATAAATCAGCTCATTATATCTATAATTATTATGATTATGTGTTGTTCCAGGTCTCAGTATTGTTGACACCTCAATTACTGAGTTCACTCACAATGGCATATTATTTGTCGCATACAGTTTTCTTTATATTCCTTTTATTATTATTATTTTTATAAAGACCACAATGCTTAAGGGAAACATTCTGAAAGGAAATATGACCAACAGAACCTAATACTTCTAGCCATAAACTGTGTTATCAGTCCTAGTCTAACGATCCAAGAGTGTTATTACTGTTGCTGAAGATCATATCCATTTGAGAGATGCCCAGTACAGTCCATTAGGTATGTGAGAGGCAAAGAGAGAGGGAAATGCTGTGTAAAATGTAGAATGAATATTTCCTCTGCTCTGTTGGTTATACAGAAAGTGCATGATCACAAAACAACACGCATCAGTTCACTTTGTGTATGGTACGGTTTTCTGCCGTGATACATTTATCTGTAATGGTACAGCTGTCAACTGAAATTATCATACCAGAGGACCTGCACCTTTTTTGGCTCAGTTCCCAGTCCCAAATAAACACATTAATCAAGTCATTAACTTGTTTTTCACATTAATGGGAAGTAAAGTTTTAAGTGCCTTCACAAAAGCATAAATGTTAAAGTATCATATTCACAAATTTGCTCTTCATTGCCCTTTTCAGCTCAGTCTTGAACTAGAGTTTTGCCTGGGAAAAGTTTTGCTTTTATTTACTTTTTGAAGTATTTTTAACTCCTTTTCCTAAAGAAGACATGAAAGAAGCTGCATTAAAAAAATAGTAAAAGGCTTCTACAGAGTTTAAATTTGGCATTAATGTCAACAAAACTCAAAATATGTTCAGAATATGTTCAGAAAATGTGGTAGAAGCACTGCAGTACCAACAGGCCTAATCCACACCAGTGTAAATTTGCCTATTGCTACTGAAATAAATGAAACTACCCTAGTTTAGGCCAATTGCAGTTTTTCTTAACATGTTATATCACCATTCATTTTAATAAATCATCAACTCTATTTTTTTTCAGCTATAGTAAAGAATTTACTTCCTTTTAGCCGGATAGTGATGTAGTTTGAAGTTGAGATTTTAAAATATACTACAAGAGCCTTCAAAGGCACTGCAGAAATGTGGTTGTCATTCTGATGTCATTCTGACTGCTCCTAAAAAATCCAGGCTCCTGTTGCCCTAAGCTCTGGTCTAATACATATTAAAGATAAACCCCCTACAGTTAAATTTATGCTTTTGCCTCAGTCAATACTAGCAAGTGAAAAAGGTTGAATTCTTTACTATTCTCAACATTATTGAGACCTATGCACACATTTAATTTCAAGCATGTTCCATTGACTATATTTGAAGTGCTAAGCACAGCGCTTAAAGCTAAGCAACCATCTATGTCCTGCCCTCAGTATGAATGTGTTCTGCATTAAGACCTACAAAAAGTTAACGTGAAACAAATGCATATAGCTGGAGACTGAAGCAGAAAAAAAGATGGGGAAAATATTACTAAATTGGCCATGACTCACAGCTGATTAAGTGAGTAAAAAATTCAGATAAACTAGACTAATCTAAATATCTGGTTTGCACTGCTATGGTGACACATTGATGTATTGAGATATGATGACTTGTTAGACTATCAGTGACTTGGACATGGGTAGAAAGATGCATAAAGATGGTTCTTGGATGTTAAAGCTGCACCAAAGGACACAAGATATGGCTAGCTTGCAGAATTAATTGAGTTAACTGAATGCCAAGACTGATTTTATATCTCAGGCTAAGTGGTATATTATTAACACAGAGGGTCTCTGTTAAGAATCCAGATAAAGAATTTCATATTTAGGAAAGTTTATGAAAGCAACACTAATTGTCATTGTCTCTTGCTAAGCAGCCCCTGAGGTCCCACAAAGTCCTTATAGCAGCAAGATCTTTAAGTGCTGACGGTTACCTCTTCATAACAGTACCATTACTGACAAATGGAAATTGCATCATCCAGCCTTTCTTCTTTATCAAAAAATGGAAAGTTCCACTGTAGTAATGTTAATGGCAGCAGGATTAATTCTAGGAAGTTTGGCAATGTTCTTTAAAAATAGGTCATTTAGCAGAATAATGAAGAGAAGTTGAACATTGACTGTTTGCCAACCTAACCTTGTATTCCTGAGCAGGGTGAGGACCAGGCTCTATTCAGCCCTCCAGAGCACTAAAACAAGTAGTAAGATTGTGAAGAGAATGAAGTAAATAAGAGTTACCAGGAAGCCTTGGATGAGCTAGTGCTGTAAAGACTGTCCTCATAAAACTTGATGCTCTTTCCACTCCCCTTCCAGTGAGGTTCCCTCACACTTGGGATGTTCAGGCTCTTAAGAGTACTGCTGATTTGGTTTTGGCACATGTGAAAAAGTGGTTATTGTTGGTGAATATTGAAAATATCTCTGAAATGTTCCATGGTTAAATAACTGTAAGAAAGACGTATTCAGGAATGGCTATTATATAAATACGTGCCGACCTTAGTGGCCACTGTTGGGGAAGAAATTACATATGCTACGGTAGGAAAGAGAAGACGTTTCTCATGATCACTTAACCCATAAGTCAAAGAGATTTTCTATCAATAACTGAGCCAGAGTGTGTTTGGCAAAGCAGTGAATAAAACATGGGTCTATTCATATGGATCATGGGAATATGATTCATTGATATCTATGCGGACTAGAGACAAAAATTATTTTCATAGGTCCCCTAGTCAGCTGTTCTTTTTTCCCTCCTCAATCTTTTCCATATTACAACAGAGTTCTCCTCACAGCTTGTCATATAGTTTTTGAAATCCCGCTCCTATTTATCTGTCAAAGATGGCACAAGAGTTAAAATCTTCCCAGTTGAAAACCAGACTTGAATCTCCAGGCACTGCAGAAACACTTCCTGTGATTGCAGCAGAGAGAGATAAAATTCCACTGTGGAGGGAATAAACTGAAATTAAATCAGAGATTTTTAGACAGTTAAGAGTTCCTAATGGAAATGGCTTTTGCTGCTAATATTTTTGCTCGGATCTCCTTTTTTTTCAGGCAAACAGGGCAATGCTTCATATAGGAAGCCAGATTTGCCTTTCAAAAACAACAAACCAAGTTGAAAGTGTGACAAGAGCTGATGTGCATTTGCATAGACTGCAATTCCCCACAAAAGCCTGTTTCGCCCCTCAAGCAGAGAGCCCGGCAGGTGCCTCGCTGGCTGACCCAGGCGCGCTTCCTCCGCGGACACGTGGAAGGCTCGGAAAAGCGGAAGGAATCGGTGGGTTTGGGATGCCAGGTTCTAGCTCTACTGCCGTGAAGCAACTCGGCACGTAGTTTTGGTTCGGGAGCTGGA
>NW_008686453.1:0-7218 GCF_000695815.1 Acanthisitta chloris
TCTTAAAGAAGTACTATGTTCATCTGTAAAGTGGTTGCTCAGTCCAGTGAAATGAGCTGTTGCTACATCCCTGCCTCATTAGCTTTTTAACTGACTGTGTTAGATGTGAGCCCTGCTTGAAAGTACAGGGAGGTGGTTTGCTTCTGGTCTCATCAAAACCAGCCTTCAAGCAGCAGCATGAAGATAGGGGAAATTATTTGTTTAATTAAGATAAGAATGAGGCAAAAACTGGGACCAAAGACTACTGTCCCTCATTCCAATGCTGAAATATCCTTGTTTATTCCCTCCTAAGAAATGGTGTTCAAATCCTAGCAGGCAGATTTGGAATTACTAATGACATTTTGAATGGATCCTCCCTGTCATCTTCAGGAGGGTACACACAACCTGGAGGAGAACTGCCTAGTTATTTAAGTGACAACATCACACACATGGCTCTTCTGGTACTGGTCATATTGCTTTTCAATTTGTTATGAGTATCTTATTTAACACTGACTGCATTAAGGCTTTTTTAGCTCCCAAAAGAGTATTTTACTGCATGTTTGATCCTATTTTATTGCCATATTTCACTGTCAACAAAAGCTTTGTACTGAGAGCCTCTGCATCCATTGGCATTGGGTAATGGCAGGTTTCATACCCTTCTTTTACACACCTGTTTTACAAACCTGAGCACCTGAGTGAAGAATTTAGAGAACACAGGCTATATAACCAAATCCCTCTGAAAACCAAACCATCCTAGATCTAAATGACAGCTAAATAACGAGTGGTTTCTCTGATCTGTATCATGGCTCTGACACAAGTGCTTGTCTAGCAGGTGTGAGCAGCATCTGCCCTTGACACCTACACCTCACACTCACTGGTGAACTCCCTGTAGTCTCCTCCTTGAAAATTGTATTCCCTGTAAAAGGATTTGTCACAAGTTAAATTATCTGTAAGATCACTAACTCTGTCTCCATCCTAGTGTTAAATTCTAACAATTTCTGTCAATCCTCAATATCAGCAATGATGTTTAATGAAACTCTTATAGTATTAAAACTACATCATCTGGCTTTGGGTGAAGATGAGTCAGAAGACAGCCCTGGACCATACCATTAAGTTATCAAATAAAGAGTTTCTACTGGAGACATTCCTGATTGTAGAGCTTTTACTTTTTCTTTCTCTTTAATTTAAAGGAGTAAACTTTGGCATTTCCCTGAATGGGTATTCCTATTGAAATAAAAGATGAGGGAGTTTGCATCCAGGTTTGGAGTTTAATTCTTACAGGTCTTACAAGAAGGCATTTTAAACTAGGCTTATCAAAATGAACAATCTTATTTTGCAGGTCATAGTATGAAGATTTTTCCTCCTGTGGCATTTGTTGTCTCTGATAGTTTCATTCTGTTGTGTAACTAAATCCATCATTTAAATATGCCCAATGGGAAAATGAGATCTAGATGCAAACACTACCAGTATTTTAACAAAGGTTTTGTTTGACTAGAGGGAAAATTAATGAATACTCAGAAGTTCAAAATATACAACAGGTAATCAGGAAACTTCTATGAGTAAATGGCCATTATGATAAATTTCATTTCATCATTTATGAAGACATGACAATGGATTTTATGTACCATCTTTTAGGCATCTGCTTTCAGCCTTGCTCTACAACATGCAATTAAATACTACATCTTCATCATCGAAGTGCAAAAAAACCAGGGCAAAATTGACACACAGCACAGCAAAAGACAGGGTGTCCCTATTTTCAGCTCCTTGAATGTGTCAGAATGGATCCTACTCCTCCCAGCAGTTACTCTGCAGAAACTAAGGTTGAATTCTGATCTGGGGAGCAGGTAGGAGAAATTTCTGTGTTTCTGCCTGGAAGGGGTGCTGAGCAGCTGCCAAACTGTGCACAAAAGCTTTATGGTGCAGGTCTGTGAGCACACAAAATATCAACATAAAGACTTCAAATGGCCATTGCAAGACAGAGCTAAACAAAACTGCAGTCTCAGCAGTGACCCTTCCCAAACTTGTGATGCTGGGGCACTTGGTGTACAATAACTCCAGCTCAGCTTCTGTTTTCATCCAACCTGCTAATGGAAAGAGCATGTTTGATTACTGACTCAGTGAGATATCTGCCCTGCTTCCTGCAGTTTGGTGGTTAATGTTTAGAAACACAGGATTTTAATGATAAAATTTTTTTGAAAAAAAATTAGTATCCACTGGGAATAAACATTATCCCTTAATTTCTAAAAATAATTATAATATGCATCTTAAAATTCAGAAGAGTGTGTCTCATGAATAGGAATGTAATTTCATGATTTAAATGCTGATACTACAGCTAGAAAGCAACTGAAGTACATAATACACCAAACTAAGATTCTCATATTTTTCTGTAATATCAATTCAGCATTAGCAATGGTAAGCCACCTGCTCTTTCCTTAATAGAGCATGAGTTATTAAGACCAATGTTTTAAATTATGTTTATGCTCTAATAGAAAGGATCTAGTTTCTTAATTTAAGAGGTGATTTAGTTTACCTGCTTTACTTGGCATATTAATTATTAAGTCCCTGTCTGAGTGTCATTTAAGATTAAATCATGCTGAATTGCTTTGAAAAATACAAACAATCAGGAAAGATGGGTTTAAAGAACATCTCAGATGAAAGAAATTAACAGACTCTAAAGCAGAGCAGGACTGGGGGGGTAAGAGCAGTCTTGAGGACTCGGTTGAGTAATTGTAGCTAGCAGAAACTCTTCTGCACCATGCTGAAAACTCTATTTTTGCCTCTTATCCAGGCTCTTACTAGAATTTCAAAAGTAATTTTGATTTTTGAATTGTTTAGATTTAGGGCTCCGTGTTTAGCATGTGTCGCTGTCATTTAATTTTCAAAGCTAGTGAATACTCAGAGTTACAGTTTTTATCAGATGAGATCTGAAATGTCAAACAATTTTGAAAATGAGGCTTTATTTCTGGAACTTTAGGGCATAATTTTTTATCCAGTAAATTGTGGGTTTAGGGTTGAAATTCCAGTAATCTGTTTTTCTAACACATACATGACCTAGTCATTTTCATCAAAAGATGCATTTCCATGTTCACTTTTTAAGAATGAATTCACCTAACTTTTTCTAACTCATACATGACCTAGTCATATTCATCAAAAGATGCATTTCCACATTCACTTTTTAAGAATGAATTCACCTAAATGATGTGAATTTTTTTTAAACAATAGTTGTATCAAGATGAAATGGTAACTTTTCTGATTATAATCAAATTATAAATTCTGAGACTTTAATAAGTTTTCTGAATAGGAAAATTAATCAATCTGACTGTTTCTGAGTGTTTTCAGTGGCTCTGATGCCTAGAAAAGACTTGTAGAGAGAAATATTGTTTTAGCTCTAGAAGGAGAATTTTATTGATGTTGCATATTTGTCAAGGCAAATTCATCTAGCTGAGTGAGTTAATTTTTGTTCAATTTATGGATTGTCAGAGCAAAACAGAACTTTCAAATTTCTTGGCAACTGCAAGAGTAATTGCTTTGTTGGTTCAACCTTTCCTTACCCTGTGTTCTCATCCCATACTGCAGAAGTAATTGCTTTGTTGGTTCAGCCTTTCCTTACCCTGTGTTCTCATCCCAAGGGAGTGCACACTTATTATGCTTGGGACTTAAATATTGAATTCAAGCTCCCCTTGATAAAGCATAGCAACCAAAATTCCATGAGTAAAAATTGCAGATCTTCCTGCCCATTTTACTGGGAGACATCAAGGCAAATGCATTAGAACCTTCTTTAGATCTTAACATCTCTGTCTTGAGATGGTTCTGCCTAGTCTGGATTCCCAAACTTCAGTGTGTGAAGGCAATTTAAATGGGAGTATCTGCACAGTGTGAGATTCAGGAATACACATCCCCCTCTGCCTAGACACATGGATAGAGGCATTCACGTTCTGGACATCATAGCATGTTTCAGGTCAACTCATTTCCACAGCATTGCTCAAGATCCTTAAGTCTCTAACCTAAATCCCACAATATTACAGAATGGAGAGAATCATCACATGGCCAATGTTGAATGCAAGTGTCACAACTTGCTTCTCCAACTATTCTTATACTCTTCTTCATGTGCCCACCAATAGCTGCTGCTACAAATCGAGTGTTGAATATCTTAATTTTTGATCTCCCACAATTTTTGATCTATGATAACTCCTATGTTTTTAAAGACTAAGAAAAAACAAGAATAAATCTGAATTACATGACACAAACTCTACGCAAGATCAGACAAGGTGTATGCTTGCTCTCAGTGGTGAAGTTTAGTGAAGTCATTATGCTGCCAAAAGAAAATATGATCCTGTCCAACCCTCCTAGCAGCCTTGTCCTGCTAACTCCACTGGGACAGCAGGACAGTCAGTGCCTCACAGAGGGTCACACAGACCTCCAAACAGCAAACACAAAATAGAAAATGAGTGATCTAAAAAGATCCAAATTACTCTAAGACTCTCTAGCTTCCACCCAAACCTCACAGAAGGAAAAAAAATGGCCTGAAAAAAAATTCAAACTTCTTTTTCTGAAAAAATTTTGGATTCTCTCAGTTGCCCCCAACTGACAGCTCTCAGGCCTTGACCCCTGGATGTGATGGTCCCATTCCTTCTGGTGCTGCCCTGTAGATACATGAGAATAAGGCTGCATAAACCATCTGGATTTAGGGACTTCAGAGCTTATCAGATATAAGTGGTTATTTGATATGAAGTGGCTATTGTTACCTGGTCTCACTCCAGTCCTTAGCATACAGCTATGTGCAAACACCATTTTCACATGTGATACTTATTCTGCCTGTCTTATAGCCACCACCAGTGCCATGGTGTGAGTGCTCCCAGCCATTAACAAAGGGGGGCTGGAACCCCTCTGAGGTGCAGCCAAGGATTATAATCACTCTTCCAGCTGGTAGCCAGAGCGTAGAAATGAACTGTGAGTGTCTATAAGCTCACGCGGAAAAACAGCAACTGACTTGAGAATTAGTTTCATTTCTCCTCAGTCTCATTTCTCATTTCTGTACTTTCCTTTCTTTGTTCTGTCTTGTTCTTTTTCATTTCTTTGCTCCTTCCCCCAACTGAGAGAATTATCTGGAGGTTAAGAGAGGAGTTGTGCTGAGACCTGAACTACCCATGAGCAGCCCAAGTCCTAAAACCCCATGGCTCATAGACCTTGTAGGAACCAAGCCTTTACTCAGCTTCTCATAGAAAGGGCTCACATTTCTAACAGTGGCACATTTTACAAGGACTCATTTATTTTTCAGTTTAAAATCTCGAACTTGCTAGCCATGCAATTTTTAAAGCTTCTACCTGTGTTACTTACCTGTCTGCTCTTACTATAGCATCCATCTACCTGACAGACTTGATAGCATTTCTTTTCTGAGAGTTCCTGAAGGTGGGGAAGTAATTGGTACCCTTCAATTACAAATGGGGAATCAAGTCACAGACAGACTATTAGCACTGAGGACACATTTAGTAGCTGAGATCTCTCCAGCACTGAGCTAGAGCTCTCACCTCTGAGGCATCATCTCAGCCCTCCCTTGAAGGTTGTTGAGTTATGGGACTGTTGTCATAAAAACTCAATCCTTTCATCCATCCATCCTTCCATCCATCATGCATTGCTATCACATCTAGCAGCAGATGCAAACATTTGAACCACATGACACAAAAAAAAAAAAAGGAACAAAGTCCAATGTTTACCATAGGATGGTTTGAAATCTTTGTAGCTGGCAACTAAATCAAAGGAATGCTTATGTTTTGATGTACAGCAGTCTTAAATCATTTGTAATTTTCTATCACCTCATTTTATCAACACATTAACATCTTGATATATAAGATCATCAGTAAATTAGCAATCAGCGCCAGAACACAAATTTATTTTTAATGTGTGTACAAAACAAAGGACAATTGATAATATGTGGTGTAGCACTTTGCATTTTAAAGCAAAAATAAAAATATTTATATATGTCAACATATTTGTTAATTTATTCCAGCACCTGCAATTGGTGAATTTCTCTAGGCTTTGTGTCATTTTGATATATGTGCTGCCCAAACTCTTTTCCTTGCCAAGAGTCTTCAATTTTCATGAAAAAGAGGGGAGGATGGGAAGCTGTATGAAGGAAAAGGAAACACATCTGCATCTTTCTCAAGGAAAATGTTTTCAGTGTAATATTAAAAAACCCACTAATTTCAAAGATAAATTCTATATGTAAGGTGAGGGCATTTCCTGTAAACAAAGCAAAGCAATAGTTTAGCATGGATTTAAAGCTAACATTTAAAATTGCAGATCAAATCCTCCTCCCCCCACCAATCATTAATTCATTAATCCTTGAAACCATCACTGCATTGTTTTCTGGTAATTATACACACCTCATATGCTGGCTTTTTAAGACATTAATTGCATGATTAGTTTTATGATTTCTTCTGATTACCAATTAAGTTACCTTTTTCTCTCTTTTTTTTTGTATTTCATACATACCATTAGACTTTATAGTGCTTCTTTTTTAATTTCTCACCTAGCAGGGGTTCTCACACATTCGAAGACAGCATTATCCACTCAATAAACAGAGAGAGAGTTTAATTTTCTGTGTAAAGTATTGCTGTGGACTTGGAAGGATGATGTTTCAGATATTATGCTATCAAGAGTGACATATAATTTTACAGGGGAAAAAAAAAATCTTGTTTTTCCCTGTCATAACAATGTTCACAGAGCATGATTTTAAAGATGTGCAGAGACCAAATCAAGTGATTCTGTCTGTTGGTTTAGCTGAAGTTGTCACGTCTTCCTTATTTTGACCAACATGTATTGCCAGCTGGTCTTCAATTCTATTAGTGTAATTTCTTGGATAGAGTTCTCTGGGTCTGTGGTTATATATTTAAAAGTAGCAGCCCATACATCATAAATCACATACATGTGCACAAGGCTCAGAGAAAAAAAAATCAATCAGTAGGACTACTACAAACTTTGAATAGAACTGAATTTCCAAATCCCAGTTTAACTGCATCCCAGTTATCTTGTAACCTGCATCCTTCAGAAAATGAGAAGTCAATCACACATTAGGTAAATCTCATGTAGGTGTTTTTGGAGATGTATAGATGAGAATATTGCACAAAACATAGAAAGACAAAACCAGATGCAAAAAATAGTTTTTACTTTCCATATTGCACATCCATGGCCAAATGTGTATCTTGGTATGTGTTTCTTTTTGTGTATATATGTGTATAT
>NW_008686453.1:7248-19021 GCF_000695815.1 Acanthisitta chloris
TATATATATGTGTATATATATGTGTATATACACACATATATATGTGTGTATATATATGTGTGTATATATGTGTATATACACACATATATATGTATATATATGTGTCTATTGTGTATATATTTTGTATATATGTGTGCTTGATATATCAAATATTTGCATGGGATTCCTATATAGCATAGTGTAAAAGCAATTACATTTAATAATCAACACCAGACAAGATACCTAAATGAAAATTAATTAAGAAAGGCCTTTACAAAAAAGGAAACATGGAACTGACTCATAGACCTTCTTGAACATCATATTACAGTCTACAAGATATTGTGTGTGTGGTTTTAAGACAATCTGGTATCAATTTCAGTGAGTACACACTTCCAAATTCCTGACAGGTATGGCAGGTCAGAGAACAGGGAGATGTTAGGAGTTGCAGAGTGACTCTAATTGGACCACCATGGAAAATAAACTCCCAGCTTTTCTGTTGATCCTTAAAATGCTTGTTTGCCAAAGCTGTACTATGGTTCTCTAGTAGGGAAAAAAAATGTCCACAGTGTACCATATGCTGTTCTACAAGCACCCTGCAGACACCAAGTCAGCATGGAGAAATGTGCAAAATTGAAGGTGTTCCTGTAATAACAACTAAGGACATCTCCAGCTCTAGGAAAGCTGCAATTTTTTTATATATATTATAGGAAAAAAATATCAGGTTTTCTGATTAACCTTTATTTTTCTGTCATGGTTTTCATTTTTTAAAGGATCTTTTAAATCTCTTTCATACAGTACTGCTTTGTATTGAATAATACATGAAGCAGCAGCCAACTATGTCAGACCAGAAAACAGAAAGCTCCTCAAGTACAGGCACTGGTTGTTGCCACTGGCCTGACAAGGTCAGGAATGGAATTGAAGTGTCCAGAGCTTGCAATTGCCTTAGTTAGAGCTAATAGTACCTTAAATATTTCCCTAACCAAGTGCAGTTATCTTTAATCTCTTTAGAAGTATTTTAGGCATAAATCTGCATATTTCACTCATCTTTTATGCTTCCTAATCAATATGAATTGTTTGAAATATTCTCTATTACTCCAAAAAAATGAATGTGTATGTATGCCACTTCTGTCTGCTTTCTAGGCTGTCAAACTCAATAATCAAAGCAGAAATATTTCCTTCTAATAACTGATTTTTTTTCTGTAATTGCATTCTTCTTCTTTCAGCCATTCATAAAAAGTGATACATACAGGAGGCAATGTGCTAGGACCAAATGTTGTCGCTAATTTGAAAACAAAAAAAAAAAGAAGTAGCAGCATAAAGTTGTCTTGTTCTTTCTCTTTGACAAAAATTTACTTGGCTGTTGTTTCTGAAGCAAGAAAAAATTGTGAGAGAACTGGAGGAAAAGCAGAGGGGGAAAAAAAGCCATAATTATGGCTTTCTCTTGTATAAAGCTTTTATTGACTACAGGGCAAACAGGATTCTCTTGAAAACACCTTCAACATTTTTCCAAAAAGCTGTTTAGAAAATTTTTAAATTCTCTTTCTTCTTTCCATAAGTGTCCAAATCATCATTCATTATTCCAGAGGCTGAGGCCATGACATATACATAGTTTCACTGCACGGAGACAGTGCCTACAGCCTATCCTTCCTTCTCTTCTGGCAGAAAACCCCATGCCTACATTTCTAAATTAAGGTGTTTAGACATTAATTGATATACTTAATTTATAGCATCTCAAAATTTGAATCAAATATTATAGGATCAAATTGTGATCCCTCTTAAAAATTGACAGCACTCTACACAGATTTGTTCCTAGGTACCATGGACCATCTCCAAGCAAAATTTATAAAAAAAAAATGCCAGGAAAATGCAATAAATAAATCAGTACAATGAATATAATAAATAAATATATTTGGTTAACATTGACAAAAAAGATATACATCCTTTTGTGTGACAGGCATTATCCCCAGTGCTTTTAAAATCAGAGCAACAGGAATTTATTCTGCATGGTACTGAGGTCAGCTGGGTGATGATGGACTGCCCAAAGGCCTGTAACCTGTGAAACATCTCTGTCTGCATCCATAGATTTCCCATTCTTACCAAGTGAGGAACAAATTTGTTCGTATCTCAGCTCCACTCACCCTCGAGTTCATTCCATTGCCTGCTTTAATGTGCCCAAGAGCCTCCTGAGCAAATTCCTAGGTCTTTACCACTAACTCAGTGTGTCCTGGGAGAGGTTAAATTCAACTATACACCCCAAAGTAATATTAAAAGAATAAGGGCAGAGCCACCCATGTAAAAATCTAGGGGAGCTAATAGAGTGAAGGCACTTTGTGAAGCCATTAATTGTAGGATAAATAAGGCTGAGTAATGAGTTCAGGGCTAAGGGACAGAGGGTTGAGGTCCCAGTTGGGTCTCACAGGAGTGTGGAGGTCACCAGTGGCATTTGGTGCCTGTGCTGGTGCTTGTGCAGCTCCACGTCGGTATAAATGACCTGGAAAAAGGGCTGAGCACTTAGCTGGGGGAATCTGCTGATGGTGCACAGTTATTTGTGGCAGGGAGGATGGGGACAGATTGTAAAGAATGGCAGAAAGGCTTTACAGGTGAGTCCTTAATGACTGACTGGGCAATAAAGTGCAGGTGAAACTCAGAGCAGATAAATGCAAAGGGCTACCAGGGGGATGGGAGAGGGAATTTCTGCTTGGAAGTATGAACTGATGGATGTTGGACGCCAGGTGCTGGAGCCCCTGGTGTCCAACATCTCAGTAAACCAACTGTCTATGTGGACAGTATCAGGAGGATGATATAGGCTAATCAATAATAATAGTCCTATACTGAAAGTGTTCAGTGCTGAGAAAATGAGATACTGCCCTTGAAGAATGCTCTGAGCTTTGGATGTTTCATTGGTAAAGGAGAGAAGGTGCTTTCAGAGCAATATAGCACATTCTTGAAACTAGAAAGTACAGCCAAGCAGCATGAAAATACTGTCAACACACTCTCTGACAGCCTCCAGTCTTCATACTTTAATAGAAATATGAATAAAGGAACCAGTAACAATTTCAGGTATCCTTCATCTTGCAGACTGATGTATCCCAAAACTTTAACGAAAGTTTAATAATATTCAAATACACATTTGAACTATGTTTTCACCCTCTTACACTTCCTGCACCTGTGGGTTTAGTTTTCACTGGATACATGAAGTGTTGAAAGTGTCACAAGAGGCTTTTCTCTTCCTAAGATCATTTGCAGTTGTGCATTGTGTAAATCCAGGAAGTTTGAATAAACAAATATGTGGGTCCTTTTCAAACTGAAGCACAATTCCAGAATTTCAGTTTGCCCATCATTAATCTTCATTCAAATGCATGTTTAAATTAGGAGCAAAACTATCTCCTGTTTACAGAAATGTAGCTATCCATAGCAGCCCAAATGGATTAGGATTGCTGCATCAGAGAAGTCTGTTAGTGTAGTGTAAAATACAGATGCAGTATAAGCCATTTAAAAAAGTACAGATGCCTCTGATCAACCTAAAAGAAAATCCTCCTGCTTCTGAAAACAAAATGTAAAAATGAACAGCAGGTTACAGGCCACATATGTCGAGTATGTATTTTTCGAAAGTGGAGTTTGACCCGTGTGAGTTAGCATTCATTTATTCTTAAATTTCTATTATTCTGCTCTTCTTGATACCAGCCCAATTTAAATGGATGCTGAAGGTCACAATGAATGTCTCATCCATTTCTCATCCTTGCAGCATCCAAGGAACTTGACTTATCTTTGCTGTCCTCATGTATCATGTACTGACCTCCAGTCAATGAGTTGGATGCAAGCATGGCAGGCAGGCCAAGTCCAGGCATTAAATGATAGGAACCAAAGAGCAGGCAATCCAGGAGGATCTTATACAACTGTTATAACAAAGGGTGTCAGAATGAGAATACCAGTATGACACTTCTCCTTTCTTCAATCATGAGAAGAGGCAAACAAGCCACCCTGCTTACCCTTGCAGCATTCTCCTTTCTCTCTTTGCCTCTATGTTGGTTGCGAGGGATGGACACTGAGGAAGTCATACCAGTCCAGGCCATATGGGTTTGCCAAAAAGGGATGGTTTTCCACAGTGGGTTTCCTCCAGTTTTACTACTCATCAGAGAATGAGATCCTAACCAGTGCTGAGGAGCAGGGGGATGGATGGGCAGGATCTAAGGCAGATATACAGTAAGACCTGTATTCTCTCTGCATTAACATCCAATCTTAAACCCCCCAAGGGTAAATAAAGATACTTTATTTATGGTATCAGTCATAATGGCATGGCATAAAGCACTGTGTCCTACATCTTCTGTGGAAGCTGTTAATATGAAAAATAGAGTTCCTATCATGTGCTCTGCAGAGGGAAGTGAAGAGGTTCAGATTTAGAAAATACAGGGGCAACTTTCAAAGTTGCACGAATGAAATGCCACACTAAGCTGCACTAGTCAGACATCTCATTTGAGATCCTTTGTCTCCTACCTCCATTTTCAATAAAATAATCTCGAAAACTTGTTTCTGAAGACAGGATCTCTATTTATAGGGAAAGTTGTTGCTTTTTTACATTTTGCAGGAGCAATCTTTGATATCAAAATTTGTTTGATATGGAAATACTGTATACTTGCTGCTTTTAAGCCCACCTACATGTACACCAAGTTTCTGAATTACCAGTAAAAATCTTTGTGCTTTTGTGCACAAACCAGCTCAGCTTTTTAATATGCACCTGCTGAAGCAATTTCTTTGAAACCAGCATACGTGGATTTTTTGGATTTTTGGCCTATAAATAGCTTTGCTTTGTAGAATGTAGCTTATTACAGGCTCTTTTAAATGCATTTGTGAGGGGAAATATATGGGGAAATTTTAAGAAGTTGTCCTTATTAAAAATTAATTACATACATCAAAATTAAAGTTGTTTGCAATAACACAACATTCTTCTGCCTCTTGTGCTAACATCAGCACAATCAGTGGGAAACATAAAAGGAGATATCCCATCCACATTTGATATTGCAATTACAATGTCAGGGGTGGGGTTCTTTTAAGGCAGAGCTTTTTTTCCTGAGAACAAGGCTAAGTTTCTTAAGGACTTGCATTTCCTACAGACCCTTGGCTCCAGCACATACCTGTGAATCAGCTTTGCAATGAAAGGCTGCAGGAGGAGGAAGTCCTACCTCACACATTGGGAGATACCATGAGGTTGTTAAAATTACAAAATATACTACAAATCAAGAAAAAAACCCAACTCTGAAACACAACTGTTAAATAAGAATTATATCATTATCTTCATATCACATTTGAGAAACAAAATGTCATTCCCATTGTCATTAGCTGTTTTAGTTTCCTTTTAAAGTGTTTTGCAGATAAAACTGACTCCTGGGACTATTAAAATAACAGTTTGTGAAGCTAGTTTGTATTTTCCTGCAGTCAATCAGGAATACCTGTTCCAAGACACTTCAATGGATCCATTCAACAACAGTTTTGACTTTCTCACTAAAATTATTTAAAGTTACAGGTTGTTGCTTGGGTAAGATCTGAAAAAGTTAAGTGATGTGATAATTGGATTGTATGTTCATAATTGACTTTTTCTCTTGCAATCTGGTAATCTTGTCACAATGATCCAAATTTTGGACTATTAGTCACTCAAGTCTCATTGTTTTCATGATACAAATAGTATTCAACAACACTAGTATTTAAGGTTCATCTCTGTCTTTGAAAGGGTGTTTGAGTTGTGCATGAACATCTTAGAAGTAAGCTTCTATGCAATGTTATCTTCTTGGGACCTTAGTCATTTTTTGTCTTTAATGTTTTTCTCATTTCTAGATTGTCATTAATATGTTTCAGCTTCCTAGCAGTACTGGATAAATAAGTTTATGATCTAGTCTTGATAGACACATCAAAGTTAATCACAGCGTTAATTTAAAAGTGATAACCCAGAAAGCATAACCAATAAATAGAAAGCAAGGTTTGCACCCATTTTGAATCAAAATCAGAAATCCATTATCAGATTTATACTAAAGACCAGGCTGATATCAGAGCCCCTGGCAGAAGGACAGGTTGAGGCTTACACACACTCTAGTCTTACCTTAAACTGACTGTTCCCACCAGTCCTGAGAGCTTAACAGAAAATTATGACAACTGCACTTCCTAAATGAATTAACTTGAATCTGAAACTCTGCAGCTCATGAGCTCAAAATTGTAGCCTATGCATTTCTACTGAGTATTTGCTCTTTATTTTTTCAAGTTGCTTTTAAAGCTTTTCTGCTTTTGGAAGCAGAACAGAGGATACATTTGTATGCTGTGTGTTTTCTCTTTGGAAGATAAAAGGCACTTTTGATGGAGGTACAGGCTGTTGCCATGCATGGTAGCATTCAGGGTATGGTGAAAAGATGCCCCATATAAGCATATTGAAATTTCTTTCTTCGATATTCTGTTTATAGCTTATACCTTGACACAGCTTGGACAATATTACCAAACATCAAAGTTTCTTGGCACTTCTTATTAGAAATTTCAGCTGCAAACTTTAATAATTTACAAATTTCTAACATGCACTCTCTGCCTCTGGCTGAATTTTCTTAGGAAAATTACAACAAGAACAACTCAGTCATTTCTGAAACTGCACTATAGAAAACTGAACTCAAACCAATGTGAAAAAGTTATGGTGCTTTTTCTTTCGACTGTCCTATCCCTGTTACCTTTGCCTGATGCTGATGAGTAGAGGAAGCCATGTGACAAGGATTTATCTTTTGCCCTTTTGTTATGGAAATCCAGGAAATCTTTTCCAAAGTACTTACAAATCTGTTATCTATGGTTTACACATGCCCTAAAGGAACTTGTGGCATTTTAGCATCTGAATTCACCAGGAAATACATCCCATTGATGGTTAGATGGGGATGTAGAGGGTGGACAAAAAACTTGTTGAAAGCTTGTGCATCCTTAATTCGTCCCATTTTTCCACATATATTAAGGTAGCATGTTTAATTCCAGAATTATGCTTCCTTCATATGCAGAAAGGGTTAGGTCTTTGTAGTAAAGCAAATGATTAAGAGCTCCCCAGATAATTTGTTAAGTCAGAAAGGAGAGAGTGAACGAGACAGGAGAGTCACTTGGTTAAAACAGCAAAATTTCTTTTGCTTTTACCAGAGAGGGTTTATATGAAGACAGGCAATTTTCTTCCACCAGTTTTGTCAGAGATTGTCAATTCTTTCTCATTTTCTAGATATATGAGACCTTCTGTGTAGGATTTGACCCATAGGTTTGGTGAGCACTAACACAACAAATGTATGCACTGAAGGGTGTGTGTGAATTTATGAAACACTACAAAATACAGAGACAGCTCACACTATGTACCCAAAACTAATGAGTACTTTTTGACATAGATCTCTCTGTGCCTCAAATCCACTTTTTACTGAGGGAACAATACCCACTCATGTCTTAGGCAGGATATGAAATTCATTAAGATTTTGAAGTGCTTGTATACTACAAAAATGAGTACCAAAGAAGGAAATTAAAATATTGAAAATTATTAATCTATCTTTAGAGCTGACATCTGTCATCACAGAAGGCTTTGGGCAATGTGAAATAAATAAGACCAATGGCCAAATGCAAATATAGACACAAAAAACACAGTCCACTTTGTGCCCTGAATGGAGTTGTTATAAATGACTGAGTCCCCAAATAGGATTGCAGTCAAAGTTTACAATTTATAATGTGAATTTAAGCAAGCAAACAGCGCTGGGTGCATGGGGAGTCTCTGCTCTCCCAACATGCACCATACAGGTTTATATTAACAAAATAATATTAAGGTAGATATTCATATAGATTCCAACACTGCTTCATATTGACACGAATCAGGGGACCATACATATATCACAGAGTCCTCTAGAAAAGCACGATTTCAAAACAGATGTAGAAGGCAAAGTAGAGTTAAGTAGGCAACCCTAATCCTGGATTTTCCTGACATTTAGAGTGTTTGATATTCCAAACTTGGTCCTATAGTTAAAGAAAGGCTTCCCAGGAACTCTTTTGTCCGAGACCTGCAGGTAAATCCCACGAGACACCAAAAAAAAAAAAAAAAATGCCCTTAGATCTACAAGTTGACTCAGTCTGCATCCCAGAGACAGGATGCAAAGTCCAGTCTCTCCTCCCCAGCCCAGCACTTAACCCACTGACTTGGCCCCTCCAGATTGTGCACTGAACTGAATGCATCTTTGTTTTGATAAAGATTTCATAGAAAATGTTTCAACGTCCATGTTATGGAAAATTCCCAGTCTGACCATTCACAAGAATCTACAAGTTGACTCAGTCTGCATCCCAGAGACAGGATGCAAAGTCCAGTCTCTCCTCCCCAGCCCAGCACTTAACCCACTGACTTGGCCCCTCCAGATTGTGCACTGAACTGAATGCATCTTTGTTTTGATAAAGATTTCATAGAAAATGTTTCAACGTCCATGTTATGGAAAATTCCCAGTCTGACCATTCACAAGACTCTGGCCAATCACACTCCCAATCCCAGAGACTTGAACTGCTGGGACCAAAGCCCCTTCACAGCAGCAGTTCTTGTAAGCTGAGGTGTGCTCTGCTTAACTCCCTACATACCCCCTCACACAAAGTCAGACCAGGTTTCCTTACCAGTTTAACCCCTGATTTCCCCATGGCAGAATCTCAGATATTTCATTCCACAAAGCAATTTATTCATGGCACAGTAACAGAAACAGCCTGAGCTGGTGCCTCTAAGAAGGGACCCCAACAAGGGAATGCCTGGGCTTTTATACCCTCACAGTCTAGCTGTGCACAAGTCTCACTCTTCCTCTGAGTCTTCTGCTCTGTCCCCTCTCTGTGTCCATCCATGTTGCTGGCATCACCTCATCTTCATCTCCTTTGTTATACAAAGGTCAGCAATTACCAGCTCCTGCTGTCTCTCTGTGTCCATTCACCTGGCTGGCACCATCTGTCTTCATGCCCTTTGTTATCCCACAGCTTGACAGTTCATGGCCTCTTTGTCTTGGGCTTCCACACAGTGCTCAATCTACAGCTTGCAAGCCAAGCTACCTGGTCCAGATGTATTCCTCAACAATCTATAGGAGCAGAGATGGGACTCTCTCTGGGCACTGACACAACTACTAAGCTACAGTGGAATGCTCACCATCCTCTGACCCAGTGACTATTTAATTGGGCCCTGCAAAGCAGAAGGGATGCTCTCAGAATGGAGCTTCAGCTGTCTGGTGGAAGGGATGAGTCCTGATGCCTTAGGTGGGCGAGATGGTTAATCAAGGCCAGGAGTCCACATTATATGGAGTGCTCTAATTACTGAGCTATTGGATGACAGGGGGCACAATCATCTTGCCCTTGTTCCTTTGAAAAGACCAGAGCTCTTTTGCATATCTAAAGAAAGAGTTTAGCTATGTGAACCCTAAATGCACCTAAGTGCCTCTGTGCAAGTGAGTGCCTCAATGAAACAGGGCTGAAGCCATATCCAAAGATTTGACATCTACTGGCTAGGCTGGACAGTGATGTGATTGCTGTGAATCTTTCAGTCTGGTCTTTTCCTTACCCCAGAATGCCTAATTTGGAGTTGACAGAAGCCCTCAGCAGCATGGTTGGTACCTAGGAGGTAGTTGTGGGAGTGGCACTATCAGATGCCCTTGGGCTACTACAGCCCAAGCAGGGAAAAAATGGATATTTAGGGATGGCAAGATGCAGTCCACATGTTGTTAGGCAGCATCTGTGAGGAAATCAGCATAACCTCAGAGGAAAGTTTTTCATTAATGTAAAATACAAGGTTGCTCCTGAGAAACCTTTTCTGAAGTGTGTTTAAACCACACACTTCAAAGGATGATGGTGTTTCTGTGAGCTCTGGCTTCACAAGAAACTTTCCCATAGATGCAAAAGAGAATAAAATCTCCAAAGTAATATACAGAAATAAGAGGAAAGTCTGTTTGCTCCTTTTGCATGAATGCACCTGTCTTTGACACAAGAAAGGAAAGAGTAGACAGAAGAATCTCAAAGCTCCCAGTTGCAGCCCTTTTACAGTAATAATAAAACATGGGGTTTAGCCAAAACTCAACTTTCTCCATCAATTCAGTCTTCTATTTTCTTGCTTATGACTTACCCAGCTTGTATCCCAGAGCATCATATGTGTCCATGCTTTAAAATGCTGTAGTTATACCCTTCTCAAGCTGAGTACTAACAGTAGGTGGAGATACAATCCAATTGTTCTCTAGTGTTTCCAAACAATCTGAAGCCAGCCTGACTTGCTATTAATTTTAATTAAGCCTTGCAATAAAAACCAACAGAACAGTGAAAACCAGGAGCAAAAATAAATGTATAGGTCAGGCCTTTAGTTACCTTCATAGAGTAATCTGATAGCTTGTTTTGGCATTGCAGGTGGAATACATAGACCTAAATTTAATCTCTGCTGTTTGTTTTTCTCTCAAGAATCATGCATTCTGCTTTTCCCTTGCCTTGGGTAAAGAAAATTATAATAAAAGGGAGATGGTTCTGAGACCAGTTCAAGCATCATAATACAAGCTGATTTCAAAAAAATGTATCAGCTTATTCAAGATTCTTAGTTTGTACACCGTATTTTTAAAAGGAAAGGCAATAGGAAATTCTGGCATTCTTTTAATTAGACTTTTGCCATAGCTGTTTTTGAAAGGCTGTCTCTGATCGATGTTTCTGTAAAGTTGAAAGAAAATGGTGACTGTTTTTTTGTGGGCTTAAATTTTGGAGAATGAAGGGCACAGCCAGTTTTTTTGCCCATGCAGATACACCCACTTTGCTCCCTGGGCAGTAGGCAGTGAGTGTTGACAGGTTCTATCAAGAATTTTTAATCATTTTTTAAAGTGCTTCCAGACATTCAAATCAGCAGAAAAAGCAACACACCACCCCTGAGAACAGTACCCCTGAAGACTTTGTATCTGTCCATTTTGATGGTACCTGCTGCCCAGATTTTCTGATCTTTGCAAGCTTAGTGTTTTAAAATTCACCTTTAATTTACATCCTTTTCACTCACAATCAGTCTAATCCAGTTGGATATCCAGGAATGAAAATTTGATTCTTTTAAAATCAGAATTGTATCAGATTTGTGCTATGGAACTACCTCTCCTTCTAGAAGCCTCCATAAATACAACATCAGGAAATTCAGTCAGCATTGAACTGCAGGATCACAGAAAGATTAATGTGGATTAAGGTGCAGGAAAGTGCTTTTCTGGGAATAACTCTATTTTCTGAAGGTAGCTGCCATTTTGCTCAGTGCTTTTATGCAATTTGTTGTACATAGTATTTATCCTGTCCTCTTTTTCATGCTTATGACATATCTTAGTTTATCCCTAGACCTCCAGCAGTGTTAGAAAGAAGCTCTAACTAGAAGTAAAGATATAAGGGAAACCAAGAGATCCTAGAATCATAGAATTTAGGGGTTGGAATGGACCTTACAAATCAGCTAGTCCCAATCCCTGCCATGAGCAGGGACACCTCCTCACTAGATTGGGTTGCTCAAGGCTCATCCAGCCTGGCCTTGAACAGCCACCACATCATTGGGCAACCTGTGCCAGTGTCTCACCACCTTTAGAGCAAAAACCTTCTTTCTCACATCCAACCTAGACTTTCCCTCCTTCATTTTGAACCCATTAACCCTTGTCCTGTCATTGCAGTTCCTAACACAGAGTCCCTCTTTGGCTCCTTGTAGGCCCTTCAGATATTGAAAAGTTGCTCTGAGGTCTCCACACAGTCTCATCTTCTCCAGGCGGAACAGCCCCAAATCCTCCAGCCTGTCTTCATAGGGGAG